>NC_092772.1:61943435-62035935 GCF_047496795.1 Chiloscyllium punctatum | reverse complement strand
TGTGTGTGTGTCCGTGTCCCTCCCTCCCTGTGTGTGTGTGTGTGTGTCCGTGTCCCTCCCTGTGTGTGTGTGTGTGTGTGTGTGTGTGTGTGTCCGTGTCCCTCCCTCCCTGTGTGTGTGTGTGTCCGTGTCCCTCCCTGTGTGTGTGTGTGTGTGTGTGTGTGTCCCTCCCTCCCTGTGTGTGTGTGTGTGTGTGTGTGTCCGTGTCCCTCCCTGTGTGTGTGTGTGTGTCTGTGTGTCCGTGTCCCTTCCTCCCTGTGTGTGTGTGTGTGTGTGTGTGTGTCCGTGTCCCTTCCTCCCTGTGTGTGTGTGTGTGTGTGTGTGTCCGTGTCCCTCCCTCCCTGTGTGTGTCTGTGTCCGTGTCCCTCCCTCCCTGTGTGTGTGTGTGTGTGTGTGTGTGTGTGTGTGTCCCTCCCTCCCTGTGTGTGTGTGTGTGTGTGTGTGTGTGTGTGTGTGTGTGTGTGTCCGTGCCCCTCCCTCCCTGTGTGTGTGTGTGTGTGTGTGTGTGTGTGTGTGTGTGTCCGTGTCCCTCCCTCCCTGTGTGTGTGTGTGTGTGTGTGTGTGTGTGTCCGTGTCCCTCCCTCCCTGTGTGTGTGTGTGTGTGTGTGTCCGTGTCCCTCCCTCCCCTGTGTGTGTGTGTGTGTGTGTCCGTGTCCCTCCCTCCCTGTGTGTGTGTGTCCGTGTCCCTCCCTCCCTGTGTGTGTGTGCGCGCGTGCGCGTGCGTGTGCGTATGTGTCCCTCTCTCCCTCCGTGTGTGTGTGTGTCCCTCCCTCTGTGTGTGTGTGTGTGTATGTCCCTCCCTCCCTTTGTGTGTGTCCCTCTCTCCCTCCATGTGTGTGTGTGTGTGTATGTCCCTCCCTCCCTCTGTGTGTGTGTGTCCCCCTCTCTGCCTCCGTGTGTCTGTGTGTGTGTCTCTCTCTCTCTCTCTCTCTCTCTCTCCCCTTCACCCCCTATCCCCCTCTCTGTGTCTCCCTCTCTCTTTCTTTCTCCCTCCCCTTCGCTCCCTGTTTCCCTCCCCCCTCCTGTCTTTCTCTCTGTCTCCCTCTTTCTCTCTCCCTCCCCCTCTCCCTCCACCCTCTTTCTCCCTCTCTCTCCCTCCCCCTCTCTCTGCCTCCCCTTCTCTCCCTCCTCCCTTCTCCCTCTCTCCCTCCTCCTCCCCTCTCCCTCCCTGGTCTCTCCCTGTCTCCCTCCCTGTGTCTCCCTCCCTGTGTTTCCCTCCCCCCTCCTCTCCCCCCCCCTCCTCTCCCTGTCACCTCCCCATCACCGTTCAATAACTGTGAATTAACCTTTCAGTGCTCACCTCATCACTGCCTTCTGCTCCAAACATAACCCATGTATTTCTCCTCTGTTTCCTATCTGCTCATCAACTCTCACCCAGGGTCAGTACCTTCCACCCCCAATCCCACAAATTTTGGCTTTGCACATTTATGTCTATCAACAGCATTCCCAAAAATTACAAACGCGCCACATCCCTGCACCCTCACTCATTGAACGGACTGATTACGTCCTCAAAAATAAACAGGAGGTTTGTCAAACACGATTTCCCCTTCAGAAATCTGAATATCCCATTGGTGTTGTCCACATGCCCTGTGGTCACACAGGGATGGTTCATCATCATCCCCAAAGTGAACTCGTCCCACCTGCCTGCTCCTGGCCCCTTTCCCACCGAACCTTTCCCACCGAACCTTTCCCACCGAACCTTTCCCACCGAACCTTTCCCACCGAACCTTTCCCTTTTAATGTCCTTCTCCAAATGTTGTAACTGTTTCTGTGCTCAACGACAGACTCCAGCATTTTCCCTCCCACTGGTGTTCGGTCTGGAATTCCCGGTCTTCTCCCAGTCTCCTTTTTGGTCACCAGTGGTGTTAGATTCGCCACCCATCGGTCAACCGGAACGACTCCGGAGTCTGGAAGGTGGCATTTAATACACCTTGGGAGGTAAATTTATTAACTTTTTAGTCCAATTAATTTCTCCAGCACTAGTACGTTCTGGTACTAATGTCCTTCAATTCCCTCCTTCCCAAAAGACATTTGCAACCTCAAGCGTCTAGAGTCATAGAGATGTACAGCAGGGAGACAGACCCTTCAGTCCAACCCGTCCATGCCGACCAGATATCCCAACCCAATCTAGTCCCACCTGCCAGCACCCGGCCCATATCCCTCCAAACCCTTCCTATTCATATACCCATCCAAATGCCTTTTAAATGCTGTAATTGTACCAGCCTCCACCACATCCTCTGGCAGCTCATTCCATACACGTACCACCCACTGCGTGAAAAAGTTGCCCCTTAGGTCTCTTTTATATCTTTCCCCTCTCACCCTAAACCTATGCCCCTCTAGTTTGTCTTTGTCTATTTACCCTATCCATGCCCCTCATGATTTTATAAACCTCTATAAGGTCACCCCTCAGCCTCCGACGCTCCAAGGAAAACAGCCCCAGCCTGTTCAGCCTCTCCCTATAGCTCAGATCCTCCAACCCTGGCAACATCCTTGTAAATCTTTTCTGAACCCTTTCAAGTTTCACAACATCTTTCCGATAGGAAGGAGACCAGAATTGCACGCAATATTCCAACAGTGGCCTAACCAATGTCCTGTACAGCCGCAACATGACCTCCCAACTCCTGTACTCAATACTCTGACCAATAAAGGAAAGCATACCAAACCCCATCTACACCTATCTACCTATAGATATTTACAGACCTCATCCAGTATGCCATGGGTAGTTAGGCTTTATAGTCTTCTCTCAGTATGGGGATGGTTGCCATGGGTAGTTAGGCTTTATAGGCCTCGGTATGGGGGCAATTATCATGGTTAGTTAGGTTTTATGGGACTCATTCTAGTGTGGGGACGGTTGCTGCAATGACAGCACAGAGGTTAGTATCCCATCACCAAGTCAGCCTTCATTTACCTGTGCACAGTACACTGGCTGTGGCCCAGTCAGCTCAGAGTCAGTCCCTGAACTGAGGGGATTCTAAATCCCCTATTAACATTGGTCAGCCAGGGCGTTCTGATTCACCCAGGTTAACAACCCCAATCCAGGAACTCAGAGCCAATGACATCCACCTAGTTCCACTCACAACCGTTACCATGGGTTTTTATGTTATATAGGCCTCACTCAGTATGGGGCAGTTGCCACGCGTAGTCAGGCTTTATAGTCTTCTCTCAGTGTGGGGATGGTTGCCATGGGTAGTTAGGCTTTATAGGCCTCACTCTATTTGAGGCAGTTGCCATGGATAATTAGGCTTTATAAATCTTCCTCTGTGTGGGCTGGTTACCGTGGGTAGTTAAGTTTAATTGGCCTCAAGTACAGGGAAGCTTGTCATGGTTAGCTAGGCTTTATAGGCCTCACTGTAGTATGGACATGGTTGCTATAGATATTTATAGGCCTCATTCAGTGTGCTATGGGTAGTTAAACCTTCTAGGCCTCAGGTCTGAAGACGGTTGTTGTTGTAGTGGCCCATGGCTACTTGGGGCATTTTTAGCTCACACAAGATCGCTGAAAACGTTTGACAGTTATGTACAGCAAATGTTCACGGCTAGACTTGTAGTCTCCATATAGATATACTGGATAAGAAGTCAATCAGGTTTCTATAAACAGGCAATTGTAAACAGAAAAGCGTTTTAATAAGGGGTGATTTTGTAAGGCCTAGTTTAGCCAAAGTCCTAAGTTTCGGAAAGGTTGAAGGAAAAGTCTGATCCCTACAGTATTCAAAACTGTTTAGGTAATTGTAGGGTCACAGAGTCAGAGAGATGTACAGCATGGAAAAACAGACCCTTCGGTCCAACCTGTCCATGCCGCCCAGATATCCCAACCCCAATCTCGTCCCACCTGCCAGCACCCGGCCCATATCCCTCCAAACCCTTCCTATTCATATACCCATTCAGAGGCCTTTTAAATGTTGTAATTGTACCAGCCTCCACCACATCCTCTGGCAGCTCATTCCATACACGTACCACCCTCTGCGTGAAAACGTTGCCCCTTAGGTCTCTTTTATATCTTTCCTCTCTCACCCTAAACCCTGTTCAACCTTTTAACAATCTGATATCGTCTCTGTCAGATCTTCCTTTTAGCTTCTCCACTGGAGGAGGTGAAAGTCACTTGATCCAGTTCCATCCCAGTCTAATCCCGATTAACCAGGCACGGCAGGGCTTCGAGGTAATCTTTATTCATTCAGAGGACCTGGACGCCACGGATTGGCCAGCAGTTATTCACTGGCCCCAGGTACCATTCAGGAGGTTACAGAGATAGGGAGGGGGTGTAGGGGCTGGAGGGGGTTACAGAGATAGGGAGGGGGTGTAGGGGCTGGAGGGGGTTACAGAGATAGGGAGGGGGTGTAGGGGCTGGAGGAAGTTACAGAGATAGGGAGGGGGTGTAGGGGCTGGAGAGGGTTACAGAGATAGGGAGGGGGTGTAGGGGCTGGAGGGGGTTACAGAGATAGGGAGGGGGTGTAGGGGTTGGAGGGGGTTACACAGATAGGGAGGGGGGTGTAGGGGCTGGAGGGGGTTACAGAGATAGAGAGGGGGTGTAGGGGCTGGAGAGGGTTACAGAGATAGGGAGGGGGTGTAGGGGCTGGAGGGGGTTACAGAGATAGGGAGGGGGTGTAGGGGCTGGAGAGGGTTACAGAGATGGGGAGGGGGTGTAGGGACTGGAGGGTGTTACAGAGATAGGGAGGGGGTGTAGGGGCTGGAGGGGGTTACAGAGATAGGGAGGGGGTGTAGGGGCTGGAGGAAGTTACAGAGATAGGGAGGGGGTGTAGGGGCTGGAGAGGGTTACAGAGATAGGGAGGGGGTGTAGGGGCTGGAGGGGGTTACAGAGATAGGGAGGGGGTGTAGGGGCTGGAGAGGGTTACAGAGATGGGGAGGGGGTGTAGGGACTGGAGGGTGTTACAGAGATGGGGAGGGGGTGTAGGGGGTGTAGGGGGTTACAGAGATAGGGAGGGGGTGGAGGGGCTGGACAGATTTGAAAAGCTAAGAATGTTTCAAGTTGAGACAGTGTTTAACCGAGAAGCAGTGAATCGGGGAGTTGAGTTGCTGCCATTGTTTGGGAGCTCAGCAGCGACGGATGTCACTTACAAGAGTAAAATCTGGGAGATTGTGAAATGCAGAGGCGAGGGTTTGAGCAGCAGCTTGAGCAGAGGCGAGGGTTTGAGTCAGACGCGATGGAACACAGGGCACCACACTGTCAGAAGGATGTGTTTCCATTCAAGTGCAGACGGCGTTTGCCAGAAATGGTTCCAGGAATAGGATACTTTAACAAGGCTGGAGAATTTGAGACTGTTCTCCTTGGAGCGGTGGAAGCCAAGGGGACATGTGGTGGCTGTCAAACCCCTGAGAGACCGGACAGAGGAGACCAGGAGAAACTGTCCCCAGTCCCATTTCTGTGTAACGACACTGCTGTCCGCTTCACATCCTGTTTTGCAGCGATCAGCTCGTGATGATCAGCCAGTGCTCTTTGGTATGACTGAGTCCTCCCACCCCATGTATTCGCAGTCCTCCAACCGTCTGCACCCTCTTACCCACGAGAAACCACTGCTTCCTGAACTGCTCCTGTCCCACGATGGTTGTGCCTCTGTCTCTGACCTCCCTGCACTCCTGCACAAAGATGTGCAGGTCAGGTGAATTGGCCGTGCTAAATTGCCCACAGTGTTAGGTGCCCTAGTCAGAGGGAAATGGGTCTGGGCGGGTTACTCTTCGGAGGGTCAGAGTGGACTGGTTGGGCCGAAGGGCCTGTTTCCACACTGTCGGGAATCAAATCTGGCTTGCTGTTTGCCTCGTGTAATACTGCCGTCTGTCAGCAGAGGGTGGTGTTGAACCCTGGTGCCCCATTCACCCTGTGGTTGTGTTGGGTTTTGGGATGAGGTGGGGTCAGAGTTGGACTAAAACACCAAAAGAACTGGCGCCTGCTAAAAACCGAAGACAGAAATTGTTGGAAAAGCTCAGCAGGTCTGGCAGCATCTGTGGAGAGAGAAAGCAGAGGTTAATGTTTCGGGTCAAGTGACCCTTCCTCAGAACTCGACCCGCAACTTTAACTCTGATTTCTCTCTACAAATGCTGCCAGACCTGCTGAGCTTTTCCAGCAGTGTTTTGTGATCTGAGTAGGACTGCAGTCCCACGAACACTCGCAAGAGGACAGTGCCACTCACAAGGTTTCAGTTTTCTACTATAGTCCCACGATCAGCCACCAGGAGTCAGTGTTGGACTGTAGTCCCACGATCAGCCACCAGGAGTCAGTGGTGGACTGTAGTCCCACGATCAGCCACCAGGAGTCAGTGTTGGACTGTAGTCCCACGATCAGCCACCAGGAGTCAGTGCTGGACTGTAGTCCCACGATCAGCCACCAGGAGTCAGTGGTGGACTGTAGTCCCACGATCAGCCACCAGGAGTCAGCGGTGGACTGTAGTCCCACAATCAGCCACCAGGAGTCAGTGGTGGACTGTAGTCCCATAACTGGGAGGCTGGAAGGAGACTTGCTGTGTTCTCTCAGCTGAAAGGCTAAGATCCTTGTGGAAGACCTCACACACCCCTCACTCAAACTCTTCCCCCTCCTGCCCTCTGGCAAAAGATACCGGAACATTCGGTCTCTCCCGGCCAGACTGTGCCATCAGGCTCCTTAACCCAGTATAACTGAGCTCTTTCTAATCTGAAATGATTTCATACAGAAAAATGTCTACTATCCATCATTGTTCTGTTCCACGATAAGTTGCGTGTTTTGCACTTCTTATTCACGTTATAGTGTGTATGATTGTGTAGTTGTACTGTCCACGTAGCACCCCCTGTCCTGGACTAACACTGTCTTGTTTTTACTGTATCAGTTGTATATGGTAGAAATGACAAATTAAAGTTACTTGACTTAGCAGGAGTTATAAACTTAATGGTAAGGTCCTGGGGAGTGTTGCTAAACAAAGGGACAATGGTGTGCAGGTTCACTCCTCTGGTTTGCTGTTTGCCTCGTGTAATACTGCCGTCTGTCAGCAGAGGGTGGTGTTGAACCATGGTGTCCCATTCACCCTGTGGTTGTGTTGGGTGATGGGATGAGGTGGGAAGGTGTTGACTCACCCGGGGAACGGTGGGGATTGCAAAACCACGCTCGCTCAACCAGAGAGGAGTGCTGGGCTGTGGAACAGCATCCATTCACAATGGGACAGTGTTGCACTGTAGCTCCTTGAAAGTGGAGTCGCAGGTCGATAGGATAGTGAAGAAGGTGTTTGGTATGCTTTCCTTTATTGGTCAGAGTACTGAGTACAGGAGTTGGGAGGTCATGTTGTGGCTGTACAGGACATTGGTTAGGCCACTGTTGGAATATTATGTGTAATTCTGGTCTCCTTCCTATCGGAAAGATGTTGTGAAACTTGAAAGTGTTCAGAAAAGATTTATAAGGATGTTGTCTGGGTTGGAAGATTTGAGCTACAGGGAGAGGCTGAACAGGCTGGGGCTGTTTTCCCTGGAGTGTCGGAGGCTGAGGGGTGACCTTATAGAGGTTTATAAAATTAGGAGGGTCATGGATAGGATAAATAGACAAAGTCTTTTCCCTGGGGTCGGGGAGACCAGAACTAGAGGGCATAGGTTTAGGGTGAGAGGGGAAGGGTATAAAAGAGACCTAAGGGGCAACTTTTTCACGCAGAGGGTGGTACGTGTATGGAATGAGCTGCCAGAGGATGTGGTGGAGGCTGGTACAGTTACAACATTTAAGAGGCATTTGGATGTGTATATGAACAGGAAGGGTTTGGAGGGATATGGGCCGGGTGCTGGCAGGTGGGACTAGATTGGCTTGGGATATCTGGTCGGTATGGACGTGTTGGGCCGAAGGGTCTGTTTCCGTGTTGTTACATCTCTATAACTCTGTGATTTGACCCCAACCTCCTGTTTGTCCATGGGGTCCAGCAACTGCAGGTTTTTTGCCTCTGATGTAGTCCTATGATCAGCCACTAGGGGGCCGGAGTTGGCACATTGTCCCATGATCTACCACCAGAGGTCAGTGTTGGGCTATAGCGGCTGCATGATGTCAAAGAGTATCAAGGGAGATGTGTGGCCAAGGTGATATTTGGCTGTGTGCAGGGTGAGGCATGTGTGTTTGAGGGTGTGCCAAGAGTGTATGGGCAACAGTTGTGTGTGGGCAAGGTTATTGTGAGGGGGAGGAGCAGCAATTAGAGTGAGGGGGTATCTGTGAGCATGGAGGGGGGAAGCATCTGAGTGGGCTAGGGAGCTGTTACTGGGTGTGTGTGAGGATGAGGAAGTAATCGAGGTCCACGTGGGTAAAGGAGGGTATTAGCAAGTGGGTGAGCTAGGTTAGTGGTGAGAGTGGTTTAAGAGTCTGTGTGTGTCGGTGTGTGTGCGTGTATGTCGGTGTGTGCATGTGTCTGTGTGTCCGAGTGTATGTGCGTGTGTCTGGGTGTGTGTGCGCGCATCTGTGTGGGTGCACGTGTGTGTCTGTGTGTGTGCGTCTGTGTGCGTGTGTGTGTGTGCATGTGTCTTTGTGTGTATGTGCGTGAGTGTGAGTGTGTGCGTGTGTCTGTGTGTATGTGAGTGAGTGTGTCTATGTGTGAGTGAGTGCTTGTGTCTGAGTGAGTGTCTGTGTCTGTGTGTATGTTTGTCTGTGAGTGAGTAGATGTGAGTGAGTGTGCGTGTGTGTCTGTCGGTGTGGGTGTGTGTGTGTGTGTCTGTGTGTGTGTGTGTGTGTGTGAGAGTGAGTGTGTGAGAAGTGTCTGTGTGTGTGAGTGAGTGTGTGAGGAGGCCTCTCTCAGGGGTCGAGGGTCTTGCCTTCATGTGTCCTCTTGTTTTCGGTACATCTCCCCAGCTCCTGGGCCTGGTGTCAGAGCACAGCCCGGCTCCCACTACCTGGAGCTGGTGTCAGAGCACAGCCCGGCTCCCACTACCTGGAGCTGGTGTCAGAGCACAGCCCGGCTCCCACTACCTGGGCCTGGTGTCAGAGCACAGCCCGGCTCCCACTACCTGGGCCTGGTGTCAGAGCACAGCCCGGCTCCCACTACCTGGGACCTGGTGTCAGAGCACAGCCCGGCTCCCACTACCTGGGCCTGGTGTCAGAGCACAGCCCGGCTCCCACTACCTGGGCCTGGTGTCAGAGCACAGCCTGGCTCCCACTACCTGGGGCCTGGTCATTATCCCATCGATTCTCACAGTCCCGCTGGTTATAAACGGTTTTAATATCTCCTTCCGAAATATCTTACAGCCCGGTGTGGAAAGGCCTCACAGCAGATTGTTTAAGGATGGTTTGAACTCACTCCCTCACTCCCCTCTCCCTCACTCCCCTCTCCCTCACTCCCCTCTCCCTCACTCCCCTCTCCCTCACTCTCCTTCCCACTCTCCCTCACTCCCCACTCCCTCACTCTCCTCCCCACTCTCCCTCACTCCCCTCTCCCTCACTCTCCTCCCCACTCTCCCTCACTCTCCTCTCCCTCACTCCCCTCTCCCTCACTCTCCTCCCCCCTCTCCCTCACTCCCCTCTCCCTCACTCTCCTCCCCACTCTCCCTCACTCCCCTCTCCCTCACTCTCCTCCCCCACTCTCCCTCACTCTCCTCTCCCTCACTCCCCTCTCCCTCACTCTCCTCCCCCCTCTCCCTCACTCCCCTCCCCCCTCTCCCTCACTCCCCTCTCCCTCACTCCCCTCTCCCTCACTCCCCTCTCCCTCACTCTCCTCCCCACTCTCCTCCCCACTCTCCTTCACTCCCCTCTCCCTCACTCTCCTCCCCACTCTCCTTCACTCCCCTCTCCCTCACTCTCCTCCCCAGTCTCCCTCACTCCCCTCTCCCTCACTCCCCTCTCCCTCACTCTCCTCCTCACTCTCCCTCACTCCCCTCTCCCTCACTCCCTCACTCCCTCACTCCCTCTCTCCCCTCTCCCTCTCCCTCACTCCCCCTCACTCCCCCTCACTCCCTCTCTCCCCTCTCCCTCACTCTCCTCCCCATTCTCCCTCACTACCTCACTCCCCTTCCCCTCACTCCCCTTCCCCTCACTCCCCTTCCCCTCACTCCCCTTCCCCTCACTCGCCTCTCCCTCACTCACCTCTCCCTCACTCGCCTCTCCCTCACTCCCCTCTCCCTCACTCCCCTCTCCCTCACTCCCCTCTCCCTCACTCTCCTCCCCATTCTCCCTCACTACCTCACTCCCCTTCCCCTCACTCCCCTTCCCCTTCCCCTTCCCCTTCCCCTCACTCGCCTCTCCCTCACTCGCTTCTCCCTCACTCGCCTCTCCCTCACTCCCCTCTCCCTCACACCCCTCTCCCTCACTCCCCTCTCCCTCACTCTCCTTCACTCCCTCACTCCCCTCTCCCTCACACCCCTCTCCCTCACACCCCTCTCCCTCACACCCCCTCTCCCTCACACCCCTTCTCCCTCACTCCCCTCTCGCTCACTCTCCTTCACTCCCTCAGTCCACTCTCCCTCCCACTCCATCTCATTCCCCACTCTCCCTTTGTTCTCATTCACTGTCACTCCCCTCATTTCCCAGTCTCCCTCGCTCCCCTCTCACTCCCCATTTTGCCACACTGCCAACCCTCCCTTACATCCTACCCCCCTCCCCTACATCCTACCCCCCTCCCCTTCACTTCCACCTGCCTCTGCTGTCCACTCGGCCAGCCTCCCATCCATCCCTCATTTCCAGACTAACCTCACTCGTCCCCTCCTCTCCCTCACTCCCCTCCTCTCCCTCACTCCCCTCCTCTCCCTCACTCCCCTCCTCTCCCTCACTCCCCTCCTCTCCCTCACTCCCCTCTTCTTCATTTCCCTCCTTTTCTGTTCTCTCTCCACTTCTCACACCCCATTATTGCCCCACACGTCTCCCCCTCCCCCCCTCAATCCCACCCCCCGCAGCCCCCCTCAACCCACATTCACTCCCACCCAACCTCCCTCCCTTCCCGCCTACCATCTCCCCTCCACAACCCCATCTGCTGCCCCCTGCTGTCTGGAGACCGGTACGACACTGTTACAGAGCCCCCTTTTGGAGTCGGTCAGTAATGCAGCTCTATTCCCAATGGGATTGTGGTGGGGACAGTCAAGGGGGTCTTCAATCTGTCCCTTACCCCCACCCTCCCCCCCCACCCACCCCACCCCCCCCCCTCTCCCCCCCACCCCCCCCCCCCCCACCCCCCAAGCCCTCAGGGCTGCTCCAGTTCACTGTCGCTCAGCCTGTAGTTTGCCACGTCCTGGTACATACTCTGCTGACCCCGCGTGATGTCCTCGTAGGTGGACAGCTCAGCCTGGTTCAGCCCCTGGGGAGGAACGCAAGAGTGTGAGAGAGGGCTCCGAGAAATCCAGAGATACGGTGAGAGAGCGAGGGAGAGAGACAGGGAGAGTGGGCTAGGGATGGGGAGAGAGAAAGAGAGACAGACAAAGAGAGAGACAGACAAAGAGAAACAGGAGGGAAGGGAGCACAGCAAGAGATAGAGAGAGAGAGAGAGAGAGGCGCAGTGGGTTAGCACTGCTGCCTCATGGTGCCAGGGACCCAGGTTCGATTCCAGCCTCTGGGGTGACTGTCTGTGTGGAGTTTGCACACTCTCCCCGTGTCTGTGTGGGTTTCCTCCGAGTGCTCCGGTTTCCTCCCACAGTCCAAAGATGTGTAGCTTAGGGTGGATTGGCCATGCTAAATTGTCCCATAGTGTCCAGGGATGTGTAGGTTAGGGTGGATTGGCCATGCTAAATTGTCCCATAGTGCCCAAGGATGTGCAGGTTAGGGTGGATTGGCCATGCTAAATTGTCCCATAGTGTCCAGGGATGTGTAGGTTAGGGTGGATTAGTCAGAGGTAGGTGTAGAGTATTAGGTTTGGGAAATCAGTCTGGGTGGGTTACTCTTCGGAGGGTCAGTGTGAACCTGTTGGGCCGAAGGGCCTGTTTCGACATGGTAGGGAAGTCTATGATTCAAGAGAGAAATACAGAGAGAGAGCGAGAGACAGACCTGGAGAAATGGAGGCACAGAGTGAGAGAGAGAGAGAGAGAGAGAGAGGCAGAGATACCGAGATGGAGTGAAGCAAGGAGAGAAATGTGTGAAATGTCAGAAAGCTAAAGAGAGGCAGAGAGAGAGAGACAACCCCAAACAGATATCATGACACAGAGAGAGAGACAGAGGGAGACACAGAGGTTAGCAACAAGGAGGGTCACAGAATAAAAAGGACAGAGGGAGTGAGAGAGAGTGGGGGACAGAGGGACAGAGGGAGAGAAACAACGGGGGAGAGAGGGAGAGAGGGACAGAGGGAGAGAAACAACGGGGGAGAGGGGGAGAGAGGGAGAGAGGGACAGAAGGAGTGGGACAGAGGGAGAGATGCAGCAGGGGAGAGAGGGAAAGAGGGAGTGAGACAGCGGGGGAGAGAGGGATAGAGGGAGTGGGAAAGAGGGAGAGATGCAGCAGGGGAGAGAGGGAGAGAGACAGTGGGGGAGAGAGGGATAGAGGGAGTGACACAGCCGGGGGAGAGAGGGATAGAGGGAGTGAGACAGCGGGGGAGAGAGGGAGCGAGACAGCGTGGGAGAGAGGGATAGCCAGAGGAGAGGAATATAGAGAGAAAGAGAAACAGTCGAGAGCAAGTGATAGAGACAGAGTTGGGAAACCAAGCCAGTGAGATGGAGAAACAGGATGGAACAGGATGGAACAAGGGATCTTAGTTTGGACAAAATATTTTTCTCCCAACATTATTCTCTGCAAATATTTTTGTCTTTCTTGAATCTGTGCGTGAGAGAGAGAGTGTGTCTCTGTGTGTGTGTCTGTGTGTGTGTGGGGGGTGTGTGGGTGTGTGTGAGTCTGTGTGTGTGTGTGGGGAGGTGTGTCTGTGTGTATGGGGAGGTGTGTGTGTGTCTGTGTGTGGGGGTGCATGTGTGTGTCTGTGTGTGTGTGTGTCTGTGTTGGACAGAGAGTGTGTTTAAAGGTCTGTGTGTGTTTGTGTGCATGAGAGACAGCATGTGTGTGTGAGAGAGAGAATATGTGTGTGTATTTGAAAGAGAGAGAGAATTGTGTGTGTGTGTTAGTGAGTGCTGGAGAGTGTGTGTGTGTGTTAGTGAGTGCTGGAGAGTGTGTGTGTGTTAGTGAGTGTGTGTGTGTGTGTGTGTTAGTGAGTGCTGGAGAGTGTGTGTGTGTGTGTTAGTGAGTGCTGGAGAGTGTGTGTGTGTGTGTGTTAGTGAGTGCTGGAGAGTGTGTGTGTGTGTTAGTGAGTGCTGGGGAGTGTGTGTGTGTGTGTTAGTGAGTGCTGGAGAGTGTGTGTGTGTGTTAGTGAGTGCTGGAGAGTGTGTGTGTGTGTGTTAGTGAGTGCTGGAGAGTGTGTGTGTGTGTGTGTTAGTGAGTGCTGGAGAGTGTGTGTGTGTGTTAGTGAGTGCTGGGGAGTGTGTGTGTGTGTGTTAGTGAGTGCTGGAGAGTATGTGTGTGTTAGTGAGTGTGTGTGTGTGTGTGTGTTAGTGAGTGCTGGAGAGTGTGTGTGTGTGTGTGTGTGTTAGTGAGTGCTGGAGAGTGTGTGTGTTAGTGAGTGCTGGAGAGTGTGTGTGTGTGTTAGTGAGTGCTGGAGAGTGTGTGTGTGTGTTAGTGAGTGCTAGAGAGTGTGTGTGTGTGTTAGTGAGTGCTGGAGAGTGTGTGTGTGTGTGTGTTAGTGAGTGCTAGAGAGTGTGTGTGTGTGTTAGTGAGTGCTAGAGAGTGTGTGTGTGTGTTAGTGAGTGCTGGAGAGTGTGTGTGTGTGTGTGTGTTAGTGAGTGCTAGAGAGAGTGTGTGTGTGTGTTAGTGAGTGCTAGAGAGTGTGTGTGTGTGTTAGTGAGTGCTGGAGAGTGTGTGTGTGTGTGTTAGTGAGTGCTGGAGAGTGTGTGTGTTAGTGAGTGCTGGAGAGTGTGTGTGTGTGTTAGTGAGTGCTAGAGAGTGTGTGTGTGTGTTAGTGAGTGCTGGAGAGTGTGTGTGTGTGTTAGTGAGTGCTAGAGAGTGTGTGTGTGTGTTAGTGAGCGCTAGAGAGTGTGTGTGTGTGTTAGTGAGTGCTGGAGAGTGTGTGTGTGTGTGTGTGTGTTAGTGAGTGCTGGAGAGTGTGTGTGTTAGTGAGTGCTGGAGAGTGTGTGTGTTAGTGAGTGCTGGAGAGTGTGTGTGTGTGTGTGTTAGTGAGTGCTGGAGAGTGTGTGTGTGTTAGTGAGTGCTGGAGAATGTGTGTGTGTATTAGTGAGTGCTGGAGAGTGTGTGTGTGTGTGTGTGTTAGTGAGTGCTGGAGAGTGTGTGTGTGTGTGTGTGTTAGTGAGTGCTGGTGAGTGTGTGTGTGTGTGTGTGTTAGTGAGTGCTGGAGAGTGTGTGTGTGTGTGTGTGTTAGTGAGTGCTGGAGAGTGTGTGTGTGTTAGTGAGTGCTGGAGAATGTGTGTGTGTATTAGTGAGTGCTGGAGAGTGTGTGTGTGTGTGTGTGTTAGTGAGTGCTGGAGAGTGTGTGTGTGTTAGTGAGTGCTGGAGAGTGTGTGTGTTAGTGAGTGCTGGAGAGTGTGTATGTGTATGTCAGTGAGTGCTGGAGAGTGTGTGAATGTATATCAGTGAGTGCTGGAGAGTGTGTGAGTGTGTGTGTGTTAGTGAGTGCTGGAGAGTGTGTGTGTGTGTGTGTGTATTAGTGAGTGCTGGAGAGTGTGTGTGTGTGTGTGTGTGTGTTAGTGAGTGCTGGAGAGTGTGTGTGTGTGTTAGTGAGTGCTAGAGAATGTGTGTGTGTGTGTGTGTTGGTGAGTGTGTGTGTTAGTGAGTGCTGGAGAGTGTGTGTGTGTGTGTGTGTGTGTGTTAGTGAGTGCTGGAGAGTGTGTGTGTGTGTGTGTTAGTGAGTGCTGGAGAGTGTGTGTTAGTGGGTGTGAATGTTAGTGAGTGCTGGAGAGTGTGTGTGTGTGTGTTAGTGAGTGCTGGAGAGTGTGTGTGTGTGTGTGTGTGTGTGTTAGTGAGTGCTGGAGAGTGTGTGTGTGGGTGTTGGTGAGTGCTGGAGAGTGTGTGTGTGTGTGTGTGTTAGTGAGTGCTGGAGTGTGTGTGTGTGTGTGTTAGTGAGTGCTGGAGAGTGTGTGTGTGTGTGTGTATTAGTGAGTGCTGGAGAGTGTGTGTGTGTGTGTGTGTGTGTTAGTGAGTGCTGGAGAGTGTGTGTGTGTGTGTGTGTGTGTGTTAGTGAGTGCTGGAGAGTGTGTGTGTGTGTGTGTTAGTGAGTGCTGGAGAGTGTGTGTGTGTGTTAGTGAGTGCTGGGGAGTGTGTGTGTGTGTGTTAGTGAGTGCTGGAGAGTATGTGTGTGTTAGTGAGTGTGTGTGTGTGTGTGTGTTAGTGAGTGCTGGAGAGTGTGTGTGTGTGTGTGTGTGTTAGTGAGTGCTGGAGAGTGTGTGTGTTAGTGAGTGCTGGAGAGTGTGTGTGTTAGTGAGTGCTGGAGAGTGTGTGTGTGTGTTAGTGAGTGCTGGAGAGTGTGTGTGTGTGTTAGTGAGTGCTAGAGAGTGTGTGTGTGTGTTAGTGAGTGCTGGAGAGTGTGTGTGTGTGTGTGTGTGTTAGTGAGTGCTAGAGAGTGTGTGTGTGTGTTAGTGAGTGCTAGAGAGTGTGTGTGTGTGTTAGTGAGTGCTGGAGAGTGTGTGTGTGTGTGTGTTAGTGAGTGCTAGAGAGTGTGTGTGTGTGTTAGTGAGTGCTAGAGAGTGTGTGTGTGTGTTAGTGAGTGCTGGAGAGTGTGTGTGTGTGTGTGTGTGTGTTAGTGAGTGCTGGAGAGTGTGTGTGTTAGTGAGTGCTGGAGAGTGTGTGTGTGTGTTAGTGAGTGCTAGAGAGTGTGTGTGTGTGTTAGTGAGTGCTGGAGAGTGTGTGTGTGTGTTAGTGAGTGCTAGAGAGTGTGTGTGTGTGTGTGTGTGTTAGTGAGTGCTGGAGAGTGTGTGTGTTAGTGAGTGCTGGAGAGTGTGTGTGTGTTAGTGAGTGCTGGAGAGTGTGTGTGTGTTAGTGAGTGCTGGAGAGTGTGTATGTGTATGTCAGTGAGTGCTGGAGAGTGTGTGAATGTATATCAGTGAGTGCTGGAGAGTGTGTGAGTGTGTGTGTGTTAGTGAGTGCTGGAGAGTGTGTGTGTGTGTGTGTGTATTAGTGAGTGCTGGAGAGTGTGTGTGTGTGTGTGTGTGTGTGTGTGTGTTAGTGAGTGCTGGAGAGTGTGTGTGTGTGTTAGTGAGTGCTAGAGAATGTGTGTGTGTGTGTGTGTTGGTGAGTGTGTGTGTTAGTGAGTGCTGGAGAGTGTGTGTGTGTGTGTGTGTGTGTGTTAGTGAGTGCTGGAGAGTGTGTGTGTGTGTGTGTTAGTGAGTGCTGGAGAGTGTGTGTTAGTGGGTGTGAGTGTTAGTGAGTGCTGGAGAGTGTGTGTGTGTGTGTTAGTGAGTGCTGGAGAGTGTGTGTGTGTGTGTGTGTGTGTTAGTGAGTGCTGGAGAGTGTGTGTGTGGGTGTTGGTGAGTGCTGGAGAGTGTGTGTGTGTGTGTGTGTTAGTGAGTGCTGGAGTGTGTGTGTGTGTGTGTGTGTTAGTGAGTGCTGGAGAGTGTGTGTGTGTGTGTGTATTAGTGAGTGCTGGAGAGTGTGTGTGTGTGTGTGTGTGTGTTAGTGAGTGCTGGAGAGTGTGTGTGTGTGTGTGTGTGTGTTAGTGAGTGCTGGAGTGTGTGTGTGTGTTAGTGAGTGCTGGAGAGTGTGTGTGTGTGTTAGTGAGTGCTGGAGAGTGTGTGTGTGTGTGTGTTAGTGAGTGCTGGAGTGTGTGTGTGTGTGTGTGTGTTAGTGAGTGCTGGAGTGTGTGTGTGTGTTAGTGAGTGCTGGAGAGTGTGTGTGTGTGTGTTAGTGAGTGCTGGAGAGTGTGTGTGTGTGTGTGTTAGTGAGTGCTGGAGAGTGTGTGTGTGTGTGTGTAAGTGAGTGCTGGAGAGTCTGTGTGTGTGTGTGTGTGTTAGTGAGTGCTGGAGAGTGTGTGTGTGGGTGTTAGTGAGTGCTGGAGAGTGTGTGTGTGTGTGTGTGTTAGTGAGTGCTGGAGAGTGTGTGTGTGTGTGTGTGTTAGTGAGTGCTGGAGAGTGTGTGTGTGTGTGTTAGTGAGTGCTGGGGAGTGTGTGTGTGTTAGTGAGTGCTGGAGAGTGTGTGTGTGTGTGTTAGTGGAGTGCTGGAGAGTGTGTATGTGTGTTAGTGAGTGCTGGTGAGTGTGTGTGTGTGAGTGTTAGTGAGTGCTGGAGAGAGTGTGTGTGTGTGTGTTAGTGAGTGCTGGAGAGTGTGTGTGTGTGTGTTAGTGAGTGTGTGTGTTAGTGAGAGCTGGAGAGTGTGTGTGTGTGTGTCAGTGAGTGCTGCAGAGTGTGTGTGTGTGTGTTAGTGAGTGCTGGAGAGTGTGTGTGTGTGTGTTAGTGAGTGCTGGAGAGTGTGTGTGTGTGTGGGTGTTAGTGAGTGCTGGAGAGTGTGTGTGTGTGTGTGTTAGTGAGTGCTGGAGAGTGTGTGTGTGTGTGTTAGTGAGTGCTGGAGAGTGTGTGTGTGTGTGTGTGTGTTAGTGAGTGCTGGAGAGTGTGTGTGTGTGTTAGTGAGTGCTGGAGAGTGTGTGTGTGTGTTAGTGAGTGCTGGAGAGTGTGTATGTGTGTGTGTGTGTGTGTTAGTGAGTGCTGGAGAGTGTGTGTGTGTGTTAGTGAGTGCTGGGGAGTGTGTGTGTGTTAGTGAGTGCTGGAGAGTGTGTGTGTGTGTGTGTGTGTGTGTGTGTTAGTGAGTGCTGGAGAGTGTGTGTGTGTGTGTGTGTGTGTGTGTGTTAGTGAGTGCTGGAGAGTGTGTGTGTGAGTGTGTGTGTTAGTGAGTGCTGGAGAGTGTGTGTGTGGGTGTTCGTGAGTGCTGGAGAGTGTGTGTGTGTGTGTGTGTGTTAGTGAGTGCTGGAGTGTGTGTGTGTGTGTGTGTTAGTGAGTGCTGGAGAGTCTGTGTGTGTGTGTGTATTAGTGAGTGCTGGAGAGTGTGTGTGTGTGTGTGTGTTAGTGAGTGCTGGAGAGTGTGTGTGTGTGTGTGTGTGTGTTAGTGAGTGCTGGAGTGTGTGTGTGTGTGTGTGTTAGTGAGTGCTGGAGTGTGTGTGTGTGTGTGTGTTAGTGAGTGCTGGAGAGTGTGTGTGTGTGTTAGTGAGTGCTGGAGAGTGTGTGTGTGTGTGTGTTAGTGAGTGCTGGAGTGTGTGTGTGTGTGTGTTAGTGAGTGCTGGAGAGTGTGTGTGTGTGTGTGTTAGTGAGTGCTGGAGAGTGTGTGTGTGTGTTAGTGAGTGCTGGAGAGTGTGTGTGTGTGTGTGTTAGTGAGTGCTGGAGAGTCTGTGTGTGTGCGTGTGTGTGTGTTAGTGAGTGCTGGAGAGTGTGTGTGTGGGTGTTAGTGAGTGCTGGAGAGTGTGTGTGTGTGTGTGTGTTAGTGAGTGCTGGAGAGCGTGTGTTAGTGAGTGCTGGAGAGTGTGTATGTGTGTTAGTGAGTGCTGGTGAGTGTGTGTGTGTGAGTGTTAGTGAGTGCTGGAGAGTGTGTCTGTGTGGTAGTGAGTGCTGGAGAGTGTGTGTGTGTGTGTTAGTGAGTGCTGGAGAGTGTGTGTGTTAGTGAGTGCTGGAGAGTGTGTGTTAGTGAGTGCTGGAGAGTGTGTGTGTGTGTGTTAGTGAGTGCTGGGGAGTGTGTGTGTGTGTTAGTGAGTGCTGGAGAGTGTGTGTGTGTGTTAGTGAGTGCTGGAGAGTGTGTGTGTGTTAGTGAGTGCTGGAGACTGTGTGTGTGTGAGTGTTAGTGAGTGCTGGAGAGTGTGTGTGTGTGTGTGTTAGTGAGTGCTGGAGAGTGTGTGTGTGGGTGTTAGTGAGTGCTGGAGTGTGTGTGTGTGTTAGTGAGTGCTGGAGAGTGTGTGTGTGTGTCAGTGAGTGCTGGAGAGTGTGAGTGTGTGTGTTAGAGAGTGTGTGTGTTAGAGAGTGCTGGAGAGTGTGTGTGTGTGTGTTAGTGAGTGCTGGAGTGTGTGTGTGTGTTAGTGAGTGCTGGAGAGTGTGTGTGTGTGTTAATGAGTGCTGGAGAGTGTGTGTGTGTTAGTGAGTGCTGGAGAGTGTGTGTGTGTGTGTGTGTGTGTTAGTGAGTGCTGGAGAGTGTGTGTGTGTGTGTGTTAGTGAGTGCTGGAGAGTGTGTGTGTTATTGAGTGCTGGAGAGTGTGTGTGTGTGTTAGTGAGTGCTGGAGAGTGTGTGTGTGTGTGTGTGTGTGTTAGTGAGTGCTGGAGAGTGTGAGTGTGGGTGTTAGTGAGTGCTGGAGTGTGTGTGTGTGTGTGTGTGTCAGTGAGTGCTGGAGAGTGTGTGTGTGTGTGTTAGTGAGTGTGTGTGTTAGTGAGAGCTGGAGAGTGTGTGTGTGTGTGTGTGTCAGTTAGTGTTGCAGAGTGTGTGTGTGTGTGTTAGTGAGTGCTGGAGAGTGTGTGTGTGTGTTAGTGAGTGCTGGAGAGTGTGTGTGTGTGTGTGTTAGTGAGTGCTGGAGAGTGTGTGTGTGAGTGTGTGTGTTAGTGAGTGCTGGAGAGTGTGTGTGTGTGTGGGTGTTAGTGAGTGCTGGAGAGTGTGTGTGTGTGTGTGTTAGTGAGTGCTGGAGAGTGTGTGTGTGTGTGTTAGTGAGTGCTGGAGAGTGTGTGTGTGTTAGTGAGTGCTGGAGAGTGTGTGTGTGTGTGTGTTAGTGAGTGCTGGAGAGTGTGTGTGTGTGTTTGTGTGTTCGTGAGTGCTGGAGAGTGTGTGTGTGTGTGTGTTAGTGAGTGCTGGAGAGTGTGTGTGTGTGTGTGTGTTAGTGAGTGCTGGAGAGTGTGTGTGTGTGTGTGTGTGTTAGTGAGTGCTGGGGAGTGTGTGTGTGTTAGTGAGTGCTGGGGAGTGTGTGTGTGTTAGTGAGTGCTGGAGAGTGTGTGTGTGTGTGTGTTAGTGAGTGCTGGAGAGTGTGTATGTGTGTTAGTGAGTGCTGGTGAGTGTGTGTGTGTGAGTGTTAGTGAGTGCTGGAGAGTGTGTGTGTGTGAGTGTTAGTGAGTGCTGGAGAGAGTGTGTGTGTGTGTTAGTGAGTGCTGGAGAGTGTGTGTGTGTGTGTTAGTGAGTGTGTGTGTTAGTGAGAGCTGGAGAGTGTGTGTGTGTGTGTCAGTGAGTGCTGGAGAGTGTGTGTGTGTGTGTGTGTTAGTGAGTGCTGGAGAGTGTGTGTGTGAGTGTGTGTGTTAATGAGTGCTGGAGAGTGTGTGTGTGTTAGTGAGTGCTGGAGAGTGTGTGTGTGTGTTAGTGAGAGCTGGAGAGTGTGTGTGTGTGTGTCAGTGAGTGCTGCAGAGTGTGTGTGTGTGTGTTAGTGAGTGCTGGAGAGTGTGTGTGTGAGTGTGTGTGTTAGTGAGTGCTGGAGAGTGTGTGTGTGTGTGGATGTTAGTGAGTGCTGGAGAGTGTGTGTGTGTGTGTGTGTGTGTTAGTGAGTGCTGGAGAGTGTGTGTTAGTGAGTGCTGGAGAGTGTGTGTGTGTGTGTGTTAGTGAGTGCTGGAGAGTGTGTGTGTGTGTGTTAGTGAGTGCTGGAGAGTGTGTGTGTGTGTGTGTTAGTGAGTGCTGGAGAGTGTGTATGTGTGTGTGTGTGTGTGTGTGTTAGTGAGTGCTGGAGAGTGTGTGTGTGTGTTAGTGAGTGCTGGGGAGTGTGTGTGTGTTAGTGAGTGCTGGAGAGTGTGTGTGTGTGTGTGTGTGTGTGTGTGTTAGTGAGTGCTGGAGAGTGTGTGTGTGAGTGTGTGTGTTAGTGAGTGCTGGAGAGTGTGTGTGTGGGTGTTCGTGAGTGCTGGAGAGTGTGTGTGTGTGTGTGTGTTAGTGAGTGCTGGAGTGTGTGTGTGTGTGTGAGTGTTAGTGAGTGCTGGAGAGTGTGTGTGTGTGTGTGTATTAGTGAGTGCTGGAGAGTGTGTGTGTGTGTGTGTGTTAGTGAGTGCTGGAGAGTGTGTGTGTGTGTGTGTGTGTTAGTGAGTGCTGGAGTGTGTGTGTGTGTGTGTTAGTGAGTGCTGGAGAGTGTGTGTGTGTGTGTTAGTGAGTGCTGGAGAGTGTGTGTGTGTGTGTGTGTGTGTTAGTGAGTGCTGGAGAGTGTGTGTGTGGGTGTTGGTGAGTGCTGGAGAGTGTGTGTGTGTGTGTGTTAGTGAGTGCTGGAGTGTGTGTGTGTGTGTGTGTGTTAGTGAGTGCTGGAGAGTGTGTGTGTGTGTGTGTATTAGTGAGTGCTGGAGAGTGTGTGTGTGTGTGTGTGTGTGTTAGTGAGTGCTGGAGAGTGTGTGTGTGTGTGTGTGTGTGTGTTAGTGAGTGCTGGAGTGTGTGTGTGTGTGTGTGTGTTAGTGAGTGCTGGAGAGTGTGTGTGTGTGTTAGTGAGTGCTGGAGAGTGTGTGTGTGTGTGTGTTAGTGAGTGCTGGAGTGTGTGTGTGTGTGTGTGTGTGTGTTAGTGAGTGCTGGAGTGTGTGTGTGTGTTAGTGAGTGCTGGAGAGTGTGTGTGTGTGTGTTAGTGAGTGCTGGAGAGTGTGTGTGTGTGTGTGTTAGTGAGTGCTGGAGAGTGTGTGTGTGTGTGTAAGTGAGTGCTGGAGAGTCTGTGTGTGTGTGTGTGTGTTAGTGAGTGCTGGAGAGTGTGTGTGTGGGTGTTAGTGAGTGCTGGAGAGTGTGTGTGTGTGTGTGTTAGTGAGTGCTGGAGAGTGTGTGTGTGTGTGTGTGTTAGTGAGTGCTGGAGAGTGTGTGTGTGTGTGTTAGTGAGTGCTGGGGAGTGTGTGTGTGTTCGTGAGTGCTGGAGAGTGTGTGTGTGTGTGTTAGTGGAGTGCTGGAGAGTGTGTATGTGTGTTAGTGAGTGCTGGTGAGTGTGTGTGTGTGAGTGTTAGTGAGTGCTGGAGAGAGTGTGTGTGTGTGTGTTAGTGAGTGCTGGAGAGTGTGTGTGTGTGTGTTAGTGAGTGTGTGTGTTAGTGAGAGCTGGAGAGTGTGTGTGTGTGTGTCAGTGAGTGCTGCAGAGTGTGTGTGTGTGTGTTAGTGAGTGCTGGAGAGTGTGTGTGTGTGTGTTAGTGAGTGCTGGAGAGTGTGTGTGTGTGTGGGTGTTAGTGAGTGCTGGAGAGTGTGTGTGTGTGTGTGTTAGTGAGTGCTGGAGAGTGTGTGTTAGTGAGTGCTGGAGAGTGTGTGTGTGTGTGTTAGTGAGTGCTGGAGAGTGTGTGTGTGTGTGTGTGTGTTAGTGAGTGCTGGAGAGTGTGTGTGTGTGTTAGTGAGTGCTGGAGAGTGTGTATGTGTGTGTGTGTGTGTGTTAGTGAGTGCTGGAGAGTGTGTGTGTGTGTTAGTGAGTGCTGGGGAGTGTGTGTGTGTTAGTGAGTGCTGGAGAGTGTGTGTGTGTGTGTTAGTGAGTGCTGGAGAGTGTGTGTGTGTGTGTGTGTGTGTGTTAGTGAGTGCTGGAGAGTGTGTGTGTGAGTGTGTGTGTTAGTGAGTGCTGGAGAGTGTGTGTGTGGGTGTTCGTGAGTGCTGGAGAGTGTGTGTGTGTGTGTGTGTGTTAGTGAGTGCTGGAGTGTGTGTGTGTGTGTGTGTTAGTGAGTGCTGGAGAGTCTGTGTGTGTATTAGTGAGTGCTGGAGAGTGTGTGTGTGTGTGTGTGTTAGTGAGTGCTGGAGAGTGTGTGTGTGTGTGTGTGTGTGTTAGTGAGTGCTGGAGTGTGTGTGTGTGTGTGTGTTAGTGAGTGCTGGAGAGTGTGTGTGTGTGTTAGTGAGTGCTGGAGAGTGTGTGTGTGTGTGTGTTAGTGAGTGCTGGAGTGTGTGTGTGTGTGTGTGTTAGTGAGTGCTGGAGAGTGTGTGTGTGTGTGTGTTAGTGAGTGCTGGAGAGTGTGTGTGTGTGTGTGTTAGTGAGTGCTGGAGAGTGTGTGTGTGTGTTAGTGAGTGCTGGAGAGTGTGTGTGTGTGTGTGTTAGTGAGTGCTGGAGAGTCTGTGTGTGTGCGTGTGTGTGTGTTAGTGAGTGCTGGAGAGTGTGTGTGTGGGTGTTAGTGAGTGCTGGAGAGTGTGTGTGTGTGTGTGTGTTAGTGAGTGCTGGAGAGCGTGTGTTAGTGAGTGCTGGAGAGTGTGTATGTGTGTTAGTGAGTGCTGGTGAGTGTGTGTGTGTGAGTGTTAGTGAGTGCTGGAGAGTGTGTCTGTGTGGTAGTGAGTGCTGGAGAGTGTGTGTGTGTGTGTTAGTGAGTGCTGGAGAGTGTGTGTGTTAGTGAGTGCTGGAGAGTGTGTGTTAGTGAGTGCTGGAGAGTGTGTGTGTGTGTGTTAGTGAGTGCTGGGGAGTGTGTGTGTGTGTTAGTGAGTGCTGGAGAGTGTGTGTGTGTGTTAGTGAGTGCTGGAGAGTGTGTGTGTGTTAGTGAGTGCTGGAGACTGTGTGTGTGTGAGTGTTAGTGAGTGCTGGAGAGTGTGTGTGTGTGTGTGTTAGTGAGTGCTGGAGAGTGTGTGTGTGGGTGTTAGTGAGTGCTGGAGTGTGTGTGTGTGTTAGTGAGTGCTGGAGAGTGTGTGTGTGTGTCAGTGAGTGCTGGAGAGTGTGTGTGTGTGTGTTAGAGAGTGTGTGTGTTAGAGAGTGCTGGAGAGTGTGTGTGTGTGTGTTAGTGAGTGCTGGAGTGTGTGTGTGTGTTAGTGAGTGCTGGAGAGTGTGTGTGTGTGTTAATGAGTGCTGGAGAGTGTGTGTGTGTTAGTGAGTGCTGGAGAGTGTGTGTGTGTGTGTGTGTTAGTGAGTGCTGGAGAGTGTGTGTGTGTGTGTGTTAGTGAGTGCTGGAGAGTGTGTGTGTTATTGAGTGCTGGAGAGTGTGTGTGTGTGTTAGTGAGTGCTGGAGAGTGTGTGTGTGTGTGTGTGTGTGTTAGTGAGTGCTGGAGAGTGTGAGTGTGGGTGTTAGTGAGTGCTGGAGTGTGTGTGTGTGTGTGTGTGTCAGTGAGTGCTGGAGAGTGTGTGTGTGTGTGTTAGTGAGTGTGTGTGTTAGTGAGAGCTGGAGAGTGTGTGTGTGTGTGTGTGTCAGTTAGTGTTGCAGAGTGTGTGTGTGTGTGTTAGTGAGTGCTGGAGAGTGTGTGTGTGTGTTAGTGAGTGCTGGAGAGTGTGTGTGTGTGTGTGTTAGTGAGTGCTGGAGAGTGTGTGTGTGAGTGTGTGTGTTAGTGAGTGCTGGAGAGTGTGTGTGTGTGTGGGTGTTAGTGAGTGCTGGAGAGTGTGTGTGTGTGTGTGTTAGTGAGTGCTGGAGAGTGTGTGTGTGTGTGTTAGTGAGTGCTGGAGAGTGTGTGTGTGTTAGTGAGTGCTGGAGAGTGTGTGTGTGTGTGTGTTAGTGAGTGCTGGAGAGTGTGTGTGTGTGTTTGTGTGTTCGTGAGTGCTGGAGAGTGTGTGTGTGTGTGTGTTAGTGAGTGCTGGAGAGTGTGTGTGTGTGTGTGTGTTAGTGAGTGCTGGAGAGTGTGTGTGTGTGTGTGTGTGTTAGTGAGTGCTGGGGAGTGTGTGTGTGTTAGTGAGTGCTGGGGAGTGTGTGTGTGTTAGTGAGTGCTGGAGAGTGTGTGTGTGTGTGTGTTAGTGAGTGCTGGAGAGTGTGTATGTGTGTTAGTGAGTGCTGGTGAGTGTGTGTGTGTGAGTGTTAGTGAGTGCTGGAGAGTGTGTGTGTGTGAGTGTTAGTGAGTGCTGGAGAGAGTGTGTGTGTGTGTTAGTGAGTGCTGGAGAGTGTGTGTGTGTGTGTTAGTGAGTGTGTGTGTTAGTGAGAGCTGGAGAGTGTGTGTGTGTGTGTCAGTGAGTGCTGGAGAGTGTGTGTGTGTGTGTGTGTTAGTGAGTGCTGGAGAGTGTGTGTGTGAGTGTGTGTGTTAGTGAGTGCTGGAGAGTGTGTGTGTGTTAGTGAGTGCTGGAGAGTGTGTGTGTGTGTTAGTGAGAGCTGGAGAGTGTGTGTGTGTGTGTCAGTGAGTGCTGCAGAGTGTGTGTGTGTGTGTTAGTGAGTGCTGGAGAGTGTGTGTGTGAGTGTGTGTGTTAGTGAGTGCTGGAGAGTGTGTGTGTGTGTGGATGTTAGTGAGTGCTGGAGAGTGTGTGTGTGTGTGTGTGTGTGTGTTAGTGAGTGCTGGAGAGTGTGTGTTAGTGAGTGCTGGAGAGTGTGTGTGTGTGTGTGTGTGTTAGTGAGTGCTGGAGAGTGTGTGTGTGTGTGTTAGTGAGTGCTGGAGAGTGTGTGTGTGTGTGTGTGTTAGTGAGTGCTGGAGAATGTGTGTGTGTGTTAGTGAGTGCTGGAGAGTGTGTGTGTGTGTGTGTTAGTGAGTGCTGGAGAGTGTGTATGTGTGTGTGTGTGTGTGTGTGTTAGTGAGTGCTGGAGAGTGTGTGTGTGTGTTAGTGAGTGCTGGGGAGTGTGTGTGTGTTAGTGAGTGCTGGAGAGTGTGTGTGTGTGTGTGTGTGTGTGTGTGTTAGTGAGTGCTGGAGAGTGTGTGTGTGAGTGTGTGTGTTAGTGAGTGCTGGAGAGTGTGTGTGTGGGTGTTCGTGAGTGCTGGAGAGTGTGTGTGTGTGTGTGTGTTAGTGAGTGCTGGAGTGTGTGTGTGTGTGTGAGTGTTAGTGAGTGCTGGAGAGTGTGTGTGTGTGTGTGTATTAGTGAGTGCTGGAGAGTGTGTGTGTGTGTGTGTGTTAGTGAGTGCTGGAGAGTGTGTGTGTGTGTGTGTGTGTTAGTGAGTGCTGGAGTGTGTGTGTGTGTGTGTTAGTGAGTGCTGGAGAGTGTGTGTGTGTGTGTGTTAGTGAGTGCTGGAGTGTGTGTGTGTGTGTGTGTTAGTGAGTGCTGGAGAGTGTGTGTGTGTGTTAGTGAGTGCTGGGGAGTGTGTGTGTGTTAGTGAGTGCTGGAGAGTGTGTGTGTGTGTGTGTGTGTGTTAGTGAGTGCTGGAGAGTGTGTGTGTGAGTGTGTGTGTTAGTGAGTGCTGGAGAGTGTGTGTGTGGGTGTTCGTGAGTGCTGGAGAGTGTGTGTGTGTGTGTGTGTTAGTGAGTGCTGGAGTGTGTGTGTGTGTGTGTGTGTTAGTGAGTGCTGGAGAGTGTGTGTGTGTGTGTGTGTATTAGTGAGTGCTGGAGAGTGTGTGTGTGTGTGTGTTAGTGAGTGCTGGAGAGTGTGTGTGTGTGTGTGTGTGTTAGTGAGTGCTGGAGTGTGTGTGTGTGTGTGTGTTAGTGAGTGCTGGAGAGTGTGTGTGTGTGTGTGTTAGTGAGTGCTGGAGTGTGTGTGTGTGTGTGTGTTAGTGAGTGCTGGAGTGTGTGTGTGTGTTAGTGAGTGTGTGTGTGTGTGTTAGTGAGTGCTGGAGTGTGTGTGTGTGTTAGTGAGTGCTGGAGAGTGTGTGTGTGTGTGTGTGTGTGTGTCAGTGAGTGCTGGAGAGTGTGTGTGTGTGTTAGTGAGTGCTGGAGAGTGTGTGTGTGTGTTAGTGAGTGCTGGAGAGTCTGTGTGTGTGTGTGTGTGTGTGTGTTAGTGAGTGCTGGAGAGTGTGTGTGTGGGTGTTAGTGAGTGCTGGAGAGTGTGTGTGTGTGTGTGTTAGTGAGTGCTGGAGAGTGTGTGTGTGTGTGTTAGTGAGTGCTGGAGAGTGTGTCTGTGTGGTAGTGAGTGCTGGAGAGTGTGTGTGTGTTAGTGAGTGCTGGAGAGTGTGTGTGTGTGTATGTGTTAGTGAGTGCTGGAGAGTGTGTGTGTGTGTGTGTGTTAGTGAGTGCTGGAGAGTGTGTGTGTGTTCGTGAGTGCTGGAGAGTGTGTGTGTGTGTGTTAGTGAGTGCTGGAGAGTGTGTGTGTGTGTGAGTGTTAGTGAGTGCTGGAGAGTGTGTGTGTGTTAGTGAGTGCTGGAGAGGGTGTGTGTGTGTGTGAGTGAGTGCTGCAGAGTGTGTGTGTGTGTTAGTGAGTGCTGGAGAGTGTGTGTGTGTTAGTGAGTGTGTGTGTTAGTGAGTGCTGGAGAGTGTGTGTGTGTGTGTGTGTTAGTGAGTACTGGAGAGTGTATGTGTGTGTGTTCGTGGGTGTGTGTGTTAGTGAGTGCTGGAGAGTGTGTGTGTGTGTGTGTTAGTGAGTGCTGGAGAGTGTGTGTGTGTGTGTTAGTGGGTGTGTGTGTTAGTGAGTGCTGGTGAGTGTGTGTGTGTGTGTGTTAGTGAGTGCTGGAGAGTGTGCGTGTGTGTGTGTGTGTTAGTGAGTGCTGGAGAGTGTGTGTGTGTTAGTGAGTGCTGGAGAGTGTGTGTGTGTTAGTGAGTGCTGGAGAGTGTGTGTGTGTGTGTGTTAGTGAGTGCTGGGGATTGTGTGTGTGTGTTAGTGAGTGCTGGAGAGTGTGTGTGTGTGTGTGTGTTAGTGAGTGCTGGAGAGTGTGCGTGTGTTAGTGAGTGCTGGAGAGTGTGCGTGTGTTAGTGAGTGCTGGAGAGTGTGTGTGTGTGTGTTAGTGAGTGCTGGACAGTGTGTGTGTGTGTGTGTGAGTGAGTGCTGGAGAGTGTGTGTGTGTGTGTGAGTGAGTGCTGGAGAGAGTGTGTGTGTGTGTGTGTTAGTGAGTGCTGGAGAGTGTGTGTGTGTTAGTGAGTGCTGGAGAGTGTGTGTGTGTTAGTGAGTGCTGGAGAGTGTGTGTGTGTGTGTGTGAGTGAGTGAGTGCTGGAGAGTGTGTGTGTGTTGGTGAGTGCTGGAAAGTGTGTGTGTGTTAGTGAGTGCTGGAGTGTGTGTGTGTGTGTGTGTTGGTGAGTGCTAGAGAGTGTGTGTGTGAGAGAGTGTGTTAGTGAGTGCTGGGAGTGTGTGTGTGTGTGTGTTAGTGAGTGCTGGAGAGTGTGTGTGTGTGTGTTAGTGAGTGCTGGAGAGTGTGTGTGTGTTAGTGAGTGCTGGAGAGTGTGAGTGTGGGTGTTAGTGAGTGCTGGAGAGTGTGTGTGTGTTAGTGAGTGCTGGAGTGTGTGTGTGTGTGTTAGTGAGTGCTGGAGAGTGTGTGTGTGTGTGTTAGTGAGTGCTCGAGAGTATGTGTGTGTGTTAGTGAGTGCTGGAGAGTGTGTGTGTGTGTGAGTGTTAGTGAGTGCTGGAGAGTGTGTGTGTGTTAGTGAGTGCTGGAGAGTGTGTGTGTGTGTGTGTGAGTGAGTGCTGGAGAGTGTGTGTGTGTGTTAGTGAGTGCTGGAGAGTGTGTGTGTGTGTGTGTGTTAGTGAGTGTGTGTGTTACTGAGTGCTGGAGAGTGTGTGTGTGGGTGTGTGTTAGTGAGTGCTGGAGAGTGTGTGTGTGTTAGTGGGTGTGTGTGTTAGTGACTGCTGGAGAGTGTGTGTGTGTGTTAGTGAGTGCTGGAGAGTGTGTGTGTGTGTCAGTCAGTGCTGGAGAGTGTGTGTGTGTGTGTGTGTTAGTGGGTGTGTTTGTGAGTGAGTGCTGGTGAGTGTGTGTGTGTGTGTGTGTGTGGGTTAGTGAGTGCTGGAGAGTGTGTGTGTGTGTGTGTGTTAGTGAGTGCTGGAGAGTGTGTGTGTGTGTGTTAGTGAGTGCTGGGGAGTGTGTGTGTGTGTTAGTGAGTGCTGCAGAGTGTGTGTGTGTGTGTGTTAGTGAGTGCTGCAGAGTGTGTGTGTGTGTGTGTTAGTGAGTGCTGGAGAGTGTGTGTGTGTGTGAGTGAGTGCTGGAGAGTGTGTGTGTGTGTGTTAGTGAGTGCTGGAGAGTGTGTGTGTGTGTGTTAGTGAGTGCTGGAGAGTGTGTGTGTGTTAGTGAGTGCTGGAGAGTGAGTGCTGGAGAGTGTGTGTGTGTGTGTGTGTTGGTGAGTGCTGGAAGTGTGTGTGTGTGTTAGTGAGTGCTGGAGAGTGTGTGTGTGTGTTAGTGAGTGCTGGAGAGTGTGTGTGTGTGTGTGTTGGTGAGTGCTGGAGAGTGTGTGTGTGTGTGTTAGTGAGTGCTGGAGAGTGTGTGTGTGTGTTAGTGAGTGCTGGGGAGTGTGTCTGTGTGTGTTAGTGAGTGCTGGAGAGTGTGTGTGTGTGTTAGTGAGTGCTGGAGAGTGTGAGTGTGTGTGTTAGTGAGTGCTGGAGAGTGTGTGTGTGTTAGTGAGTGCTGGAGAGTGTGTGTGTGTGTGTGTTAGTGAGTGTGTGTGTTAGTGAGTGCTGGAGAGTGTGTGTGTGTGTTAGTGAGTGCTGGAGAGTGTGTGTGTGTGTGTTAGTGAGTGTGTGTGTTAGTGAGTGCTGGAGAGTGTGTGTGTGTGTCAGTGAGTGCTGGAGAGTGTGTGTGTGTGTGTTAGTGAGTGCTGGAGAGTGTGTGTGTGTGTTTGTGTGTGTGTGTGTGTGTTAGTGAGTGCTGGAGAGTGTGTGTGTGTGTGTGTGTGTCAGTGAGTGCTGGAGAGTGTGTGTGTGTGTGTGTGAGTGTTAGTGCTGGAGAGTGTGTGTGTGTGTGTGTGTGATAGTGAGTGCTGGGGAGTGTGTGTGTGGGTGTTAGTGAGTGCTGGAGTGTGTGTGTGTGTGTGTGTGTGTGTGTGTGTGTGTGTTAGTGAGTGCTGGAGAGTGTGTGTGTGTGTGTTAGTGAGTGCTGGAGAGTGTGTGTGTGTGTGTGTGTCAGTGAGTGCTGGAGAGTGTGTGTGTGTGTTAGTGAGTGTGTGTGTTAGTGAGTGCTGGAGAGTGTGTGTGTGTTAGTGAGTGCTGGAGAGTGTGTGTGCGTGTGTGTGAGTGTTAGTGAGTGCTGGAGAGTGTGTGTGTGTTAGTGAGTGCTGGAGAGTGTTGGAGAGTGTGTGTGTCTGTTAGTGAGTGCTGGAGAGTGTGTATGTGTTAGTGAGTGCTGGAGAGTGTGTGTGTGTGTGTTAGTGAGTGCTGGAGAGTGTGTGTGTCTTAGTGAGTGCTGGAGAGTGTGTGTGTGTTAGTGAGTGCTGGAGAGTGTGTGTGTTAGTGAGTGCTGGAGAGTGTGTGTGTGTTAGTGAGTGCTGGAGTGTGTGTGTGTGTGTGTGTGTGTGTTAGGGAGTGCTGGAGAGTGTGTGTGTGTTAGTGAGTGCTGGAGAGTGTGTGTGTGTGTGTGTTTGTGTTCGTGAGTGCTGGAGAGTGTGAGTGTGGGTGTTAGTGAGTGCTGGAGTGTGTGTGTGTGTGTGTGTCAGTGAGTGCTGGAGAGTGTGTGTGTGTGTGTTAGTGAGTGTGTGTGTTAGTGAGTGATGGAGAGTGTGTGTGTGTGTCAGTGAGTGCTGGAGAGTGTGTGTGTGTGTGTGTGTTAGTGAGTGCTGGAGAGTGTGTGTGTGTGTGTTAGTGAGTATTTGTGTTAGTGAATGCTGGAGAGTGTGTGTGTGTTAGTGAGTGCTGGAGAGTGTGTGTGTGTGTGTTAGTGAGTGCTGGAGAGTGTGTGTGTGTTAGTGAGTGCTGGAGAGTGTGTGTGTGTGTGTGAGTGAGTGAGTGCTGGAGAGTGTGTGTGTGTGTGTGTTAGTGAGTGCTGGAGAGTGTGTGTGTGTTAGTGAGTGCTGGAGAGTGTGTGTGTGAGTGAGTGAGTGCTGGAGAGTGTGTGTGTGTTGGTGAGTGCTGGAAAGTGTGTGTGTGTTAGTGAGTGCTGGAGTGTGTGTGTGCGTGTGTGTTGGTGAGTGCTAGAGAGTGTGCGTGTGAGAGAGTGTGTTAGTGAGTGCTGGAGAGTGTGTGTGTGTTAGTGAGTGCTGGGAGTGTGTGTGTGTGTGTGTTAGTGAGTGCTGGAGAGTGTGTGTGTGTGTTAGTGAGTGCTGGAGAGTGTGTGTGTGTTAGTGAGTGCTGGAGAGTGTGTGTGTGTGTGTGTGTGTTAGTGAGTGCTGGAGAGTGTGTGTGTGTGTGTGTTAGTGAGTGCTGGAGAGTGTGAGTGTGTGTGTTAGTGAGTGCTGGAGTGTGTGTGTGTGTGTGTGTGTGTGTGTGTTAGTGAGTGCTGGAGTGTGTGTGTGTGTGTTAGTGAGTGCTGGAGAGTGTGTGTGTGTGTGTTAGTGAGTGCTCGAGAGTATGTGTGTGTGTTAGTGAGTGCTGGAGAGTGTGTGTGTGTGTGAGTGTTAGTGAGTGCTGGAGTGTGTGTGTGTGTGTTAGTGAGTGCTGGAGAGTGTGTGTGTGTGTGTGTGAGTGAGTGCTGGAGAGTGTGTGTGTGTGTGTTAGTGAGTGCTGGAGAGTGTGTGTGTGTGTGTGTTAGTGAGTGTGTGTGTTACTGAGTGCTGGAGAGTGTGTGTGTGTGTGTGTGTTAGTGAGTGCTGGAGAGTGTGTGTGTGTTAGTGGGTGTGTGTGTTAGTGAGTGCTGGAGAGTGTGTGTGTGTGTTAGTGAGTGCTGGAGAGTGTGTGTGTGTCAGTCAGTGCTGGAGAGTGTGTGTGTGTGTGTGTGTGTGTGTTAGTGGGTGTGTGTGTGAGTGAGTGCTGGTGAGTGTGTGTGTGTGTGGGTTAGTGAGTGCTGGAGAGTGTGTGTGTGTGTGTTAGTGAGTGCTGGGGAGTGTGTGTGTGTGTTAGTGAGTGCTGCAGAGTGTGTGTGTGTGTGTGTTAGTGAGTGCTGGAGAGTGTGTGTGTGTGTGTGTGTGTGTGAGTGAGTGCTGGAGAGTGTGTGTGTGTGTGTTAGTGAGTGCTGGAGAGTGTGTGTGTGTGTGTTAGTGAGTGCTGGAGAGTGTGTGTGTGTTAGTGAGTGCTGGAGAGTGAGTGCTGGAGAGTGTGTGTGTGTGTGTGTTGGTGAGTGCTGGAAGTGTGTGTGTGTGTTAGTGAGTGCTGGAGAGTGTGTGTGTGTGTTAGTGAGTGCTGGAGTGTGTGTGTGTGTGTGTGTTGGTGAGTGCTGGAGAGTGTGTGTGTGTGTGTTAGTGAGTGCTGGAGAGTGTGTGTGTGTGTTAGTGAGTGCTGGGGAGTGTGTCTGTGTGTGTTAGTGAGTGCTGGAGAGTGTGTGTGTGTGTTAGTGAGTGCTGGAGAGTGTGTGTGTGTGTTAGTGAGTGCTGGAGAGTGTGAGTGTGTGTGTTAGTGAGTGCTGGAGAGTGTGTGTGTGTGTCAGTGAGTGCTGGAGAGTGTGTGTGTGTGTGTGTGTGTGTTAGTGAGTGTGTGTGTTAGTGAGTGCTGTCGAGTGTGTGTGTGTGTTAGTGAGTGCTGGAGAGTGTGTGTGTGTGTGTGTTAGTGAGTGCTGGAGAGTGTGTGTGTGTGTCAGTGAGTGCTGGAGAGTGTGTGTGTTAGTGAGTGCTGGAGAGTGTGTGTGTGTGTGTTAGTGAGTATTTGTGTTAGTGAGTGCTGGAGAGTGTGTGTGTGTGTTAGTGAGTGCTGGAGAGTGTGTGTGTGTGTTAGTGGGTGTGTGTGTTAGTGAGTGCTGGAGAGTGTCTGTGTGTGTGTGTGTTAGTCAGTGCTGGAGAGTGTGTGTGTTAGTGAGTGTATGTGTTAGTGAGTGCTGGAGAGTGTGTGTGTGTGTGTTAGTGAGTGCTGGAGAGTGTGTGTGTGTGTGTGTTAGTGAGTGCTGGAGAGTGTGAGTGTGGGTGTTAGTGAGTGCTGGAGTGTGTGTGTGTGTGTGTGTGTGTGTGTGTAGTGAGTGCTGGAGAGTGTGTGTGTGTGTGTAGTGAGTGCTGGAGAGTGTGTGTGTGTGTGTAGTGAGTGCTGGAGAGTGTGTGTGTGTGTTAGTGAGTGCTGGAGAGTGTGTGTATGTGTGTTAGTGAGTGCTGGAGAGTATGTGTGTGTGTTAGTGAGTGCTGGAGAGTGTGTGTGTGTGTGTGTGTGTCAGTGAGTGCTGGAGAGTGTGTGTGTGTGTGTCAGTGAGTGCTGGAGAGTGTGTGTGTGTGTGTGTGTTAGTGAGTGCTGGAGAGTGTGTGTGTGAGTGTGTGTGTTAGTGAGTGCTGGAGAGTGTGTGTGTGTTAGTGAGTGCTGGAGAGTGTGTGTGTGTGTTAGTGAGAGCTGGAGAGTGTGTGTGTGTGTGTCAGTGAGTGCTGCAGAGTGTGTGTGTGTGTGTTAGTGAGTGCTGGAGAGTGTGTGTGTGAGTGTGTGTGTTAGTGAGTGCTGGAGAGTGTGTGTGTGTGTGGATGTTAGTGAGTGCTGGAGAGTGTGTGTGTGTGTGTGTGTGTGTGTTAGTGAGTGCTGGAGAGTGTGTGTTAGTGAGTGCTGGAGAGTGTGTGTGTGTGTGTGTGTGTTAGTGAGTGCTGGAGAGTGTGTGTGTGTGTGTTAGTGAGTGCTGGAGAGTGTGTGTGTGTGTGTGTGTTAGTGAGTGCTGGAGAATGTGTGTGTGTGTTAGTGAGTGCTGGAGAGTGTGTGTGTGTGTGTGTTAGTGAGTGCTGGAGAGTGTGTATGTGTGTGTGTGTGTGTGTGTGTTAGTGAGTGCTGGAGAGTGTGTGTGTGTGTTAGTGAGTGCTGGGGAGTGTGTGTGTGTTAGTGAGTGCTGGAGAGTGTGTGTGTGTGTGTGTGTGTGTGTGTTAGTGAGTGCTGGAGAGTGTGTGTGTGAGTGTGTGTGTTAGTGAGTGCTGGAGAGTGTGTGTGTGGGTGTTCGTGAGTGCTGGAGAGTGTGTGTGTGTGTGTGTGTTAGTGAGTGCTGGAGTGTGTGTGTGTGTGTGAGTGTTAGTGAGTGCTGGAGAGTGTGTGTGTGTGTGTGTATTAGTGAGTGCTGGAGAGTGTGTGTGTGTGTGTGTGTTAGTGAGTGCTGGAGAGTGTGTGTGTGTGTGTGTGTGTTAGTGAGTGCTGGAGTGTGTGTGTGTGTGTGTTAGTGAGTGCTGGAGAGTGTGTGTGTGTGTGTGTTAGTGAGTGCTGGAGTGTGTGTGTGTGTGTGTGTTAGTGAGTGCTGGAGAGTGTGTGTGTGTGTTAGTGAGTGCTGGGGAGTGTGTGTGTGTTAGTGAGTGCTGGAGAGTGTGTGTGTGTGTGTGTGTGTGTGTGTGTGTTAGTGAGTGCTGGAGAGTGTGTGTGTGAGTGTGTGTGTTAGTGAGTGCTGGAGAGTGTGTGTGTGGGTGTTCGTGAGTGCTGGAGAGTGTGTGTGTGTGTGTGTGTTAGTGAGTGCTGGAGTGTGTGTGTGTGTGTGTGTGTTAGTGAGTGCTGGAGAGTGTGTGTGTGTGTGTGTGTATTAGTGAGTGCTGGAGAGTGTGTGTGTGTGTGTGTTAGTGAGTGCTGGAGAGTGTGTGTGTGTGTGTGTGTGTTAGTGAGTGCTGGAGTGTGTGTGTGTGTGTGTTAGTGAGTGCTGGAGAGTGTGTGTGTGTGTGTGTTAGTGAGTGCTGGAGTGTGTGTGTGTGTGTGTGTTAGTGAGTGCTGGAGTGTGTGTGTGTGTTAGTGAGTGTGTGTGTGTGTGTTAGTGAGTGCTGGAGTGTGTGTGTGTGTTAGTGAGTGCTGGAGAGTGTGTGTGTGTGTGTGTGTGTCAGTGAGTGCTGGAGAGTGTGTGTGTGTGTTAGTGAGTGCTGGAGAGTGTGTGTGTGTGTTAGTGAGTGCTGGAGAGTCTGTGTGTGTGTGTGTGTGTGTGTGTTAGTGAGTGCTGGAGAGTGTGTGTGTGGGTGTTAGTGAGTGCTGGAGAGTGTGTGTGTGTGTGTGTTAGTGAGTGCTGGAGAGTGTGTGTGTGTGTGTTAGTGAGTGCTGGAGAGTGTGTCTGTGTGGTAGTGAGTGCTGGAGAGTGTGTGTGTGTTAGTGAGTGCTGGAGAGTGTGTGTGTGTGTATGTGTTAGTGAGTGCTGGAGAGTGTGTGTGTGTGTGTGTGTTAGTGAGTGCTGGAGAGTGTGTGTGTGTTCGTGAGTGCTGGAGAGTGTGTGTGTGTGTGTTAGTGAGTGCTGGAGAGTGTGTGTGTGTGTGAGTGTTAGTGAGTGCTGGAGAGTGTGTGTGTGTTAGTGAGTGCTGGAGAGGGTGTGTGTGTGTGTGAGTGAGTGCTGCAGAGTGTGTGTGTGTGTTAGTGAGTGCTGGAGAGTGTGTGTGTGTTAGTGAGTGTGTGTGTTAGTGAGTGCTGGAGAGTGTGTGTGTGTGTGTGTGTTAGTGAGTACTGGAGAGTGTATGTGTGTGTGTTCGTGGGTGTGTGTGTTAGTGAGTGCTGGAGAGTGTGTGTGTGTGTGTGTTAGTGAGTGCTGGAGAGTGTGTGTGTGTGTGTTAGTGGGTGTGTGTGTTAGTGAGTGCTGGTGAGTGTGTGTGTGTGTGTGTTAGTGAGTGCTGGAGAGTGTGCGTGTGTGTGTGTGTGTTAGTGAGTGCTGGAGAGTGTGTGTGTGTTAGTGAGTGCTGGAGAGTGTGTGTGTGTTAGTGAGTGCTGGAGAGTGTGTGTGTGTGTGTGTTAGTGAGTGCTGGGGATTGTGTGTGTGTGTTAGTGAGTGCTGGAGAGTGTGTGTGTGTGTGTGTGTTAGTGAGTGCTGGAGAGTGTGCGTGTGTTAGTGAGTGCTGGAGAGTGTGCGTGTGTTAGTGAGTGCTGGAGAGTGTGTGTGTGTGTGTTAGTGAGTGCTGGACAGTGTGTGTGTGTGTGTGTGAGTGAGTGCTGGAGAGTGTGTGTGTGTGTGTGAGTGAGTGCTGGAGAGAGTGTGTGTGTGTGTGTGTTAGTGAGTGCTGGAGAGTGTGTGTGTGTTAGTGAGTGCTGGAGAGTGTGTGTGTGTGTGTGTGAGTGAGTGAGTGCTGGAGAGTGTGTGTGTGTTGGTGAGTGCTGGAAAGTGTGTGTGTGTTAGTGAGTGCTGGAGTGTGTGTGTGTGTGTGTGTTGGTGAGTGCTAGAGAGTGTGTGTGTGAGAGAGTGTGTTAGTGAGTGCTGGGAGTGTGTGTGTGTGTGTGTTAGTGAGTGCTGGAGAGTGTGTGTGTGTGTGTTAGTGAGTGCTGGAGAGTGTGTGTGTGTTAGTGAGTGCTGGAGAGTGTGAGTGTGGGTGTTAGTGAGTGCTGGAGAGTGTGTGTGTGTTAGTGAGTGCTGGAGTGTGTGTGTGTGTGTTAGTGAGTGCTGGAGAGTGTGTGTGTGTGTGTTAGTGAGTGCTCGAGAGTATGTGTGTGTGTTAGTGAGTGCTGGAGAGTGTGTGTGTGTGTGAGTGTTAGTGAGTGCTGGAGAGTGTGTGTGTGTTAGTGAGTGCTGGAGAGTGTGTGTGTGTGTGTGTGAGTGAGTGCTGGAGAGTGTGTGTGTGTGTTAGTGAGTGCTGGAGAGTGTGTGTGTGTGTGTGTGTTAGTGAGTGTGTGTGTTACTGAGTGCTGGAGAGTGTGTGTGTGGGTGTGTGTTAGTGAGTGCTGGAGAGTGTGTGTGTGTTAGTGGGTGTGTGTGTTAGTGACTGCTGGAGAGTGTGTGTGTGTGTTAGTGAGTGCTGGAGAGTGTGTGTGTGTGTCAGTCAGTGCTGGAGAGTGTGTGTGTGTGTGTGTGTTAGTGGGTGTGTTTGTGAGTGAGTGCTGGTGAGTGTGTGTGTGTGTGTGTGTGTGGGTTAGTGAGTGCTGGAGAGTGTGTGTGTGTGTGTGTGTTAGTGAGTGCTGGAGAGTGTGTGTGTGTGTGTTAGTGAGTGCTGGGGAGTGTGTGTGTGTGTTAGTGAGTGCTGCAGAGTGTGTGTGTGTGTGTGTTAGTGAGTGCTGCAGAGTGTGTGTGTGTGTGTGTTAGTGAGTGCTGGAGAGTGTGTGTGTGTGTGAGTGAGTGCTGGAGAGTGTGTGTGTGTGTGTTAGTGAGTGCTGGAGAGTGTGTGTGTGTGTGTTAGTGAGTGCTGGAGAGTGTGTGTGTGTTAGTGAGTGCTGGAGAGTGAGTGCTGGAGAGTGTGTGTGTGTGTGTGTGTTGGTGAGTGCTGGAAGTGTGTGTGTGTGTTAGTGAGTGCTGGAGAGTGTGTGTGTGTGTTAGTGAGTGCTGGAGAGTGTGTGTGTGTGTGTGTTGGTGAGTGCTGGAGAGTGTGTGTGTGTGTGTTAGTGAGTGCTGGAGAGTGTGTGTGTGTGTTAGTGAGTGCTGGGGAGTGTGTCTGTGTGTGTTAGTGAGTGCTGGAGAGTGTGTGTGTGTGTTAGTGAGTGCTGGAGAGTGTGAGTGTGTGTGTTAGTGAGTGCTGGAGAGTGTGTGTGTGTTAGTGAGTGCTGGAGAGTGTGTGTGTGTGTGTGTTAGTGAGTGTGTGTGTTAGTCAGTGCTGGAGAGTGTGTGTGTGTGTTAGTGAGTGCTGGAGAGTGTGTGTGTGTGTGTTAGTGAGTGTGTGTGTTAGTGAGTGCTGGAGAGTGTGTGTGTGTGTCAGTGAGTGCTGGAGAGTGTGTGTGTGTGTGTTAGTGAGTGCTGGAGAGTGTGTGTGTGTGTTTGTGTGTGTGTGTGTGTGTTAGTGAGTGCTGGAGAGTGTGTGTGTGTGTGTGTGTGTCAGTGAGTGCTGGAGAGTGTGTGTGTGTGTGTGTGAGTGTTAGTGCTGGAGAGTGTGTGTGTGTGTGTGTGTGTGATAGTGAGTGCTGGGGAGTGTGTGTGTGGGTGTTAGTGAGTGCTGGAGTGTGTGTGTGTGTGTGTGTGTGTGTGTGTGTGTGTTAGTGAGTGCTGGAGAGTGTGTGTGTGTGTGTTAGTGAGTGCTGGAGAGTGTGTGTGTGTGTGTGTGTCAGTGAGTGCTGGAGAGTGTGTGTGTGTGTTAGTGAGTGTGTGTGTTAGTGAGTGCTGGAGAGTGTGTGTGTGTTAGTGAGTGCTGGAGAGTGTGTGTGCGTGTGTGTGAGTGTTAGTGAGTGCTGGAGAGTGTGTGTGTGTTAGTGAGTGCTGGAGAGTGTTGGAGAGTGTGTGTGTCTGTTAGTGAGTGCTGGAGAGTGTGTATGTGTTAGTGAGTGCTGGAGAGTGTGTGTGTGTGTGTTAGTGAGTGCTGGAGAGTGTGTGTGTCTTAGTGAGTGCTGGAGAGTGTGTGTGTGTTAGTGAGTGCTGGAGAGTGTGTGTGTTAGTGAGTGCTGGAGAGTGTGTGTGTGTTAGTGAGTGCTGGAGTGTGTGTGTGTGTGTGTGTGTGTGTTAGGGAGTGCTGGAGAGTGTGTGTGTGTTAGTGAGTGCTGGAGAGTGTGTGTGTGTGTGTGTTTGTGTTCGTGAGTGCTGGAGAGTGTGAGTGTGGGTGTTAGTGAGTGCTGGAGTGTGTGTGTGTGTGTGTGTCAGTGAGTGCTGGAGAGTGTGTGTGTGTGTGTTAGTGAGTGTGTGTGTTAGTGAGTGATGGAGAGTGTGTGTGTGTGTCAGTGAGTGCTGGAGAGTGTGTGTGTGTGTGTGTGTTAGTGAGTGCTGGAGAGTGTGTGTGTGTGTGTTAGTGAGTATTTGTGTTAGTGAATGCTGGAGAGTGTGTGTGTGTTAGTGAGTGCTGGAGAGTGTGTGTGTGTGTGTTAGTGAGTGCTGGAGAGTGTGTGTGTGTTAGTGAGTGCTGGAGAGTGTGTGTGTGTGTGTGAGTGAGTGAGTGCTGGAGAGTGTGTGTGTGTGTGTGTTAGTGAGTGCTGGAGAGTGTGTGTGTGTTAGTGAGTGCTGGAGAGTGTGTGTGTGAGTGAGTGAGTGCTGGAGAGTGTGTGTGTGTTGGTGAGTGCTGGAAAGTGTGTGTGTGTTAGTGAGTGCTGGAGTGTGTGTGTGCGTGTGTGTTGGTGAGTGCTAGAGAGTGTGCGTGTGAGAGAGTGTGTTAGTGAGTGCTGGAGAGTGTGTGTGTGTTAGTGAGTGCTGGGAGTGTGTGTGTGTGTGTGTTAGTGAGTGCTGGAGAGTGTGTGTGTGTGTTAGTGAGTGCTGGAGAGTGTGTGTGTGTTAGTGAGTGCTGGAGAGTGTGTGTGTGTGTGTGTGTTAGTGAGTGCTGGAGAGTGTGTGTGTGTGTGTGTTAGTGAGTGCTGGAGAGTGTGAGTGTGTGTGTTAGTGAGTGCTGGAGTGTGTGTGTGTGTGTGTGTGTGTGTGTGTTAGTGAGTGCTGGAGTGTGTGTGTGTGTGTTAGTGAGTGCTGGAGAGTGTGTGTGTGTGTGTTAGTGAGTGCTCGAGAGTATGTGTGTGTGTTAGTGAGTGCTGGAGAGTGTGTGTGTGTGTGAGTGTTAGTGAGTGCTGGAGTGTGTGTGTGTGTGTTAGTGAGTGCTGGAGAGTGTGTGTGTGTGTGTGTGAGTGAGTGCTGGAGAGTGTGTGTGTGTGTGTTAGTGAGTGCTGGAGAGTGTGTGTGTGTGTGTGTTAGTGAGTGTGTGTGTTACTGAGTGCTGGAGAGTGTGTGTGTGTGTGTGTGTTAGTGAGTGCTGGAGAGTGTGTGTGTGTTAGTGGGTGTGTGTGTTAGTGAGTGCTGGAGAGTGTGTGTGTGTGTTAGTGAGTGCTGGAGAGTGTGTGTGTGTCAGTCAGTGCTGGAGAGTGTGTGTGTGTGTGTGTGTTAGTGGGTGTGTGTGTGAGTGAGTGCTGGTGAGTGTGTGTGTGTGTGGGTTAGTGAGTGCTGGAGAGTGTGTGTGTGTGTGTTAGTGAGTGCTGGGGAGTGTGTGTGTGTGTTAGTGAGTGCTGCAGAGTGTGTGTGTGTGTGTGTTAGTGAGTGCTGGAGAGTGTGTGTGTGTGTGTGTGTGTGTGAGTGAGTGCTGGAGAGTGTGTGTGTGTGTGTTAGTGAGTGCTGGAGAGTGTGTGTGTGTGTGTTAGTGAGTGCTGGAGAGTGTGTGTGTGTTAGTGAGTGCTGGAGAGTGAGTGCTGGAGAGTGTGTGTGTGTGTGTGTTGGTGAGTGCTGGAAGTGTGTGTGTGTGTTAGTGAGTGCTGGAGAGTGTGTGTGTGTGTTAGTGAGTGCTGGAGTGTGTGTGTGTGTGTGTGTTGGTGAGTGCTGGAGAGTGTGTGTGTGTGTGTTAGTGAGTGCTGGAGAGTGTGTGTGTGTGTTAGTGAGTGCTGGGGAGTGTGTCTGTGTGTGTTAGTGAGTGCTGGAGAGTGTGTGTGTGTGTTAGTGAGTGCTGGAGAGTGTGTGTGTGTGTGTGTGTTAGTGAGTGCTGGAGAGTGTGAGTGTGTGTGTTAGTGAGTGCTGGAGAGTGTGTGTGTGTGTCAGTGAGTGCTGGAGAGTGTGTGTGTGTGTGTGTGTGTGTTAGTGAGTGTGTGTGTTAGTGAGTGCTGTCGAGTGTGTGTGTGTGTTAGTGAGTGCTGGAGAGTGTGTGTGTGTGTGTGTTAGTGAGTGCTGGAGAGTGTGTGTGTGTGTCAGTGAGTGCTGGAGAGTGTGTGTGTTAGTGAGTGCTGGAGAGTGTGTGTGTGTGTGTTAGTGAGTATTTGTGTTAGTGAGTGCTGGAGAGTGTGTGTGTGTGTTAGTGAGTGCTGGAGAGTGTGTGTGTGTGTTAGTGGGTGTGTGTGTTAGTGAGTGCTGGAGAGTGTCTGTGTGTGTGTGTGTTAGTCAGTGCTGGAGAGTGTGTGTGTTAGTGAGTGTATGTGTTAGTGAGTGCTGGAGAGTGTGTGTGTGTGTGTTAGTGAGTGCTGGAGAGTGTGTGTGTGTGTGTGTTAGTGAGTGCTGGAGAGTGTGAGTGTGGGTGTTAGTGAGTGCTGGAGTGTGTGTGTGTGTGTGTGTGTGTGTGTGTAGTGAGTGCTGGAGAGTGTGTGTGTGTGTGTAGTGAGTGCTGGAGAGTGTGTGTGTGTGTGTAGTGAGTGCTGGAGAGTGTGTGTGTGTGTTAGTGAGTGCTGGAGAGTGTGTGTATGTGTGTTAGTGAGTGCTGGAGAGTATGTGTGTGTGTTAGTGAGTGCTGGAGAGTGTGTGTGTGTGTGTGTGTGTCAGTGAGTGCTGGAGAGTGTGTGTGTGTGTGTTAGTGAGTGCTGGAGAGTGTGTGTGTGTTAGTGAGTGCTGGAGAGTGTGTGTGTGTGTTAGTGAGTGCTGGAGAGTGTGTGTGTGTGTGTGTGTTAGTGAGTGCTGGAGAGTGTGTATGTGTGTTAGTGAGTGCTGGAGAGTGTGTGTGTGTGTGTTAGTGAGTGCTGGAGAGTGTGTGTGTGTGTGTCAGTGAGTGCTGGAGAGTGTGTGTGTGTGTCAGTGAGTGCTGGAGAGTGTGTGTGTGTGTGTGTGTTAGTGAGTGCTGGAGAGTGTGTATGTGTGTTAGTGAGTGCTGGAGAGTGTGTGTGTGTGTGTTAGTGAGTGCTGGAGAGTGTGTGTGTGTGTTTGTGTGTGTGTGTGTTAGTGAGTGCTGGAGAGTGTGTGTGTGTGTGTGTGTGTCAGTGAGTGCTGGAGAGTGTGTGTGTGTGTGTGTGAGTGTTAGTGCTGGAGAGTGTGTGTGTGTGTGTGTGTGATAGTGAGTGCTGGGGAGTGTGTGTGTGGGTGTTAGTGAGTGCTGGAGTGTGTGTGTGTGTGTGTGTGTTAGTGAGTGCTGGAGAGTGTGTGTGTGTGTGTCAGTGAGTGCTGGAGAGTGTGTGTGTGTGTGTTAGTGAGTGTGTGTGTTAGTGAGTGCTGGAGAGTGTGTGTGTGTTAGTGAGTGCTGGAGAGTGTTGGAGAGTGTGTGTGTCTGTTAGTGAGTGCTGGAGAGTGTGTATGTGTTAGTGAGTGCTGGAGAGTGTGTGTGTGTGTGTTAGTGAGTGCTGGAGAGTGTGTGTGTGTTAGTGAGTGCTGGAGAGTGTGTGTGTGTTAGTGAGTGCTGGAGAGTGTGTGTGTGTTAGTGAGTGCTGGAGTGTGTGTGTGTGTGTGTGTGTGTGTGTGTTAGGGAGTGCTGGAGAGTGTGTGTGTGTTAGTGAGTGCTGGAGAGTGTGTGTGTGTGTGTGTTTGTGTTCGTGAGTGCTGGAGAGTGTGAGTGTGGGTGTTAGTGAGTGCTGGATTGTGTGTGTGTGTGTGTGTCAGTGAGTGCTGGAGAGTGTGTGTGTGTGTGTTAGTGAGTGTGTGTGTTAGTGAGTGATGGAGAGTGTGTGTGTGTGTCAGTGAGTGCTGGAGAGTGTGTGTGTGTGTGTGTTAGTGAGTGCTGGAGAGTGTGTGTGTGTGTGTTAGTGAGTATTTGTGTTAGTGAATGCTGGAGAGTGTGTGTGTGTTAGTGAGTGCTGGAGAGTGTGTGTGTGTGTGTTAGTGAGTGCTGGAGAGTGTGTGTGTGTGTGTTAGTGAGTGCTGGAGAGTGTGTGTGTTAGTGAGTATTTGTGTTAGTGAATGCTGGAGAGTGTGTGTGTGTTAGTGAGTGCTGGAGAGTGTGTGTGTGTGTGTTAGTGAGTGCTGGAGAGTGTGTGCGTGTGTGTGTGTTCGTGAGTGCTGGAGAGTGTGTGTGTGGGTGTTAGTGAGTGCTGGAGAGTGTGTGTGTGTGTGTGTGAGTGTTAGTGCTGGAGAGTGTGTGTGTGTGTGTGTGTGTGATAGTGAGTGCTGGGGAGTGTGTGTGTGGGTGTTAGTGAGTGCTGGAGTGTGTGTGTGTGTGTGTGTGTGTGTGTTAGTGAGTGCTGGAGAGTGTGTGTGTGTGTGTTAGTGAGTGCTGGAGAGTGTGTGTGTGTGTGTGTGTCAGTGAGTGCTGGAGAGTGTGTGTGTGTGTGTTAGTGAGTGTGTGTGTTAGTGAGTGCTGGAGAGTGTGTGTGTGTTAGTGAGTGCTGGAGAGTGTGTGTGCGTGTGTGTGAGTGTTAGTGAGTGCTGGAGAGTGTGTGTGTGTTAGTGAGTGCTGGAGAGTGTTGGAGAGTGTGTGTGTCTGTTAGTGAGTGCTGGAGAGTGTGTGTGTTAGTGAGTGCTGGAGAGTGTGTGTGTGTTAGTGAGTGCTGGAGAGTGTGTGTGTGTTAGTGAGTGCTGGAGTGTGTGTGTGTGTGTGTGTGTGTGTGTGTGTTAGGGAGTGCTGGAGAGTGTGTGTGTGTTAGTGAGTGCTGGAGAGTGTGTGTGTGTGTGTGTTTGTGTTCGTGAGTGCTGGAGAGTGTGAGTGTGGGTGTTAGTGAGTGCTGGAGTGTGTGTGTGTGTGTGTGTGTGTGTCAGTGAGTGCTGGAGAGTGTGTGTGTGTGTGTTAGTGAGTGTGTGTGTTAGTGAGTGATGGAGAGTGTGTGTGTGTGTCAGTGAGTGCTGGAGAGTGTGTGTGTGTGTGTTAGTGAGTGCTGGAGAGTGTGTGTGTGTGTGTTAGTGAGTATTTGTGTTAGTGAATGCTGGAGAGTGTGTGTGTGTTAGTGAGTGCTGGAGAGTGTGTGTGTGTGTGTTAGTGAGTGCTGGAGAGTGTGTGTGTGTGTGTGTGTTAGTGAGTGCTGGAGAGTGTGTGTGTTAGTGAGTATTTGTGTTAGTGAATGCTGGAGAGTGTGTGTGTGTTAGTGAGTGCTGGAGAGTGTGTGTGTGTGTGTTAGTGAGTGCTGGAGAGTGTGTGTGTGTGTTAGTGAGTGCTGGAGAGTGTGTGTGTGTGTTAGTGAATGCTGGAGAGTGTGTGTGTGTGTGTGTTAGTGAGTGCTGGAGAGTGTGTGTGTGGGTGTTAGTGAGTGCTGGAGAGTGTGTGTGTGTGTTAGTGAGTGCTGGAGAGTGTGTGTGTGTGTGTTAGTGGGTGTGTGTGTTAGTCAGTGCTGGAGAGTGTGTGTGTGGGTGTTAGTGAGTGCTGGAGAGTGTGTGTGTGTGTTAGTGAGTGCTGGAGAGTGTGTGTGTGTGTGTGTGTTAGTGAGTGCGGGAGTGTGTGTGTGTGTGTGTGTTAGTGAGTGCTGGAGAGTGTGTGTGTGTGTGTGTGTTAGTGAGTGCTGGAGAGTGTGTGTGTGTGTGTGTGTTAGTGAGTGCTGGAGAGTGTGTGTGTGTGTGTGTGTGTGTGTGTGTTAGTGAGTGCTGGAGAGTGTGTGAGTGTGTGTGTTAGTGAGTGCTGGAGAGTGTGTGTGTGTGTGTTAGTGAGTGCTGGAGTGTGTGTGTGTGGGTGTGTGTGTGTGTGTTAGTAAGTGCTGGAGAGTGTGTGTGTGTGTGTGTGTGTTAGTGAGTGCTGGAGAGTGTATGTGTGTGTGTTAGTGAGTGCTGGAGAGTGTGTGTGTGTGTCTGTGTGGTCGTGAGTGCTGGAGAGTGTGTGTGTGTGTGTGTTAGTGAGTGCTGGAGAGTGTGTGTGTGTGTCAGTGAGTGCTGGAGAGTGTGTGTGTGTTCGTGAGTGTGTGTGTTCGTGAGTGCTGGAGAGTGTGTGGGTGTTAGTGAGTGCTGGAGAGTGTGTGTGTGTGAGTGTTAGTGAGTGCTGGAGAGTGTGTGTGTGTTAGTGAGTGCTGGAGAGTGTGTGTGTGTGTTAGTGAGTGCTGGAGAGTGTGTGTGTGTGTGTGTGTGTGTGTGTGTTAGTGAGTGCTGGAGAGTGTGTGTGTGTGTTAGTGAGTGCTGGAGAGTGTGTGTGTGTGTGTGTGTTAGTGAGTGCTGGAGAGTGTGTGTGTGTGTGTTAGTGAGTGCTGGGGAGTGTGTGTGTGTGTTAGTGAGTGCTGGAGAGTGTGTGTGTGTGTTAGTGAATGCTGGAGAGTGTGTGTGTGTGTGTTCGTGAGTGCTGGAGAGTGTGTGTGTGGGTGTTAGTGAGTGCTGGAGAGTGTGTGTGTGTGTGTGTGAGTGTTAGTGCTGGAGAGTGTGTGTGTGTGTGTGTGTGTGATAGTGAGTGCTGGGGAGTGTGTGTGTGGGTGTTAGTGAGTGCTGGAGTGTGTGTGTGTGTGTGTGTGTTAGTGAGTGCTGGAGAGTGTGTGTGTGTGTGTTAGTGAGTGCTGGAGAGTGTGTGTGTGTGTGTGTGTCAGTGAGTGCTGGAGAGTGTGTGTGTGTGTGTTAGTGAGTGTGTGTGTTAGTGAGTGCTGGAGAGTGTGTGTGTGTTAGTGAGTGCTGGAGAGTGTGTGTGCGTGTGTGTGAGTGTTAGTGAGTGCTGGAGAGTGTGTGTGTGTTAGTGAGTGCTGGAGAGTGTTGGAGAGTGTGTGTGTCTGTTAGTGAGTGCTGGAGAGTGTGTGTGTTAGTGAGTGCTGGAGAGTGTGTGTGTTAGTGAGTGCTGGAGAGTGTGTGTGTGTTAGTGAGTGCTGGAGAGTGTGTGTGTGTTAGTGAGTGCTGGAGTGTGTGTGTGTGTGTGTGTGTGTGTGTTAGGGAGTGCTGGAGAGTGTGTGTGTGTTAGTGAGTGCTGGAGAGTGTGTGTGTGTGTGTGTTTGTGTTCGGGAGTGCTGGAGAGTGTGAGTGTGGGTGTTAGTGAGTGCTGGAGTGTGTGTGTGTGTGTGTGTGTGTGTCAGTGAGTGCTGGAGAGTGTGTGTGTGTGTTATAGTGAGTGTGTGTGTTAGTGAGTGATGGAGAGTGTGTGTGTGTGTCAGTGAGTGCTGGAGAGTGTGTGTGTGTGTGTTAGTGAGTGCTGGAGAGTGTGTGTGTGTGTGTTAGTGAGTATTTGTGTTAGTGAATGCTGGAGAGTGTGTGTGTGTTAGTGAGTGCTGGAGAGTGTGTGTGTGTGTGTTAGTGAGTGCTGGAGAGTGTGTGTGTGTGTGTGTTAGTGAGTGCTGGAGAGTGTGTGTGTTAGTGAGTATTTGTGTTAGTGAATGCTGGAGAGTGTGTGTGTGTTAGTGAGTGCTGGAGAGTGTGTGTGTGTGTGTTAGTGAGTGCTGGAGAGTGTGTGTGTGTGTCAGTGAGTGCTGGAGAGTGTGTGTGTGTGTTAGTGAATGCTGGAGAGTGTGTGTGTGTGTGTGTTAGTGAGTGCTGGAGAGTGTGTGTGTGGGTGTTAGTGAGTGCTGGAGAGTGTGTGTGTGTGTTAGTGAGTGCTGGAGAGTGTGTGTGTGTGTTAGTGGGTGTGTGTGTTAGTCAGTGCTGGAGAGTGTGTGTGTGGGTGTTAGTGAGTGCTGGAGAGTGTGTGTGTGTGTTAGTGAGTGCTGGAGAGTGTGTGTGTGTGTGTGTGTTAGTGAGTGCGGGAGTGTGTGTGTGTGTGTGTGTTAGTGAGTGCTGGAGAGTGTGTGTGTGTGTGTGTTAGTGAGTGCTGGAGTGTGTGTGTGTGTGTGTTAGTGAGTGCTGGAGAGTGTGTGTGTGTGTGTGTGTGTGTGTGTGTTAGTGAGTGCTGGAGAGTGTGTGAGTGTGTGTGTTAGTGAGTGCTGGAGAGTGTGTGTGTGTGTGTTAGTGAGTGCTGGAGTGTGTGTGTGTGGGTGTGTGTGTGTGTGTTAGTAAGTGCTGGAGAGTGTGTGTGTGTGTGTTAGTGAGTGCTGGAGAGTGTATGTGTGTGTGTTAGTGAGTGCTGGAGAGTGTGTGTGTGTGTCTGTGTGGTCGTGAGTGCTGGAGAGTGTGTGTGTGTGTGTGTTAGTGAGTGCTGGAGAGTGTGTGTGTGTGTGTCAGTGAGTGCTGGAGAGTGTGTGTGTGTTCGTGAGTGTGTGTGTTCGTGAGTGCTGGAGAGTGTGTGGGTGTTAGTGAGTGCTGGAGAGTGTGTGTGTGTGAGTGTTAGTGAGTGCTGGAGAGTGTGTGTGTGTTAGTGAGTGCTGGAGAGTGTGTGTGTGTGTTAGTGAGTGCTGGAGAGTGTGTGTGTGTGTGTGTGTGTGTGTGTGTTAGTGAGTGCTGGAGAGTGTGTGTGTGTGTTAGTGAGTGCTGGAGAGTGTGTGTGTGTGTGTGTGTGTGTGTTAGTGAGTGCTGGAGAGTGTGTGTGTGTGTGTTAGTGAGTGCTGGGGAGTGTGTGTGTGTGTTAGTGAGTGCTGGAGAGTGTGTGTGTGTGTGTTAGTGAGTGCTGGAGAGTGTGTATGTGTGTTAGTGAGTGCTGGAGAGTGTGTGTGTGTTAGTGAGTGCTGGAGACTGTGTGTGTGTGTGTGTTAGTGAGTGCTGGAGAGTGTGTGTGTGGGTGTTAGTGAGTGCTGGAGTGAGTGTGTGTGTGTGTGTGTGTGTTAGTGAGTGCTGGAGAGTGTGTGTGTGTGTTGGTTAGTGCTGGAGAGTGTGTGTGTGTGTGTCAGTGAGTGCTGGAGTGTGTGTGTGTGTTAGTGAGTGCTGGAGTGTGTGTGTGTGTGTGTGTTAGTGAGTGCTGGAGAGTGTGTGTGTGTTAGTGAGTGCTGGAGAGTGTGTGTGTGTGTGTTAGTGAGTGCTGGAGAGTGTGTGTGTGTGTTAGTGAGTGCTGGAGTGTGTGTGTTAGTGAGTGCTGGAGAGTGTGTGTGTGTGTTAGTGAATGCTGGAGAGTGTGTGTGTGTGTGTTCGTGAGTGCTGGAGAGTGTGTGTGTGGTTGTTAGTGAGTGCTGGAGAGTGTGTGTGTGTGTGTGTGAGTGTTAGTGCTGGAGAGTGTGTGTGTGTGTGTGTGTGTGATAGTGAGTGCTGGGGAGTGTGTGTGTGGGTGTTAGTGAGTGCTGGAGTGTGTGTGTGTGTGTGTGTGTGTGTTAGTGAGTGCTGGAGAGTGTGTGTGTGTGTGTTAGTGAGTGCTGGAGAGTGTGTGTGTGTGTGTGTGTCAGTGAGTGCTGGAGAGTGTGTGTGTGTGTGTTAGTGAGTGTGTGTGTTAGTGAGTGCTGGAGAGTGTGTGTGTGTTAGTGAGTGCTGGAGAGTGTGTGTGCGTGTGTGTGAGTGTTAGTGAGTGCTGGAGAGTGTGTGTGTGTTAGTGAGTGCTGGAGAGTGTTGGAGAGTGTGTGTGTCTGTTAGTGAGTGCTGGAGAGTGTGTGTGTTAGTGAGTGCTGGAGAGTGTGTGTGTGTTAGTGAGTGCTGGAGAGTGTGTGTGTGTTAGTGAGTGCTGGAGTGTGTGTGTGTGTGTGTGTGTGTGTGTGTTAGGGAGTGCTGGAGAGTGTGTGTGTGTTAGTGAGTGCTGGAGAGTGTGTGTGTGTGTGTGTTTGTGTTCGTGAGTGCTGGAGAGTGTGCGTGTGGGTGTTAGTGAGTGCTGGAGTGTGTGTGTGTGTGTGTGTGTGTGTCAGTGAGTGCTGGAGAGTGTGTGTGTGTGTGTGTTAGTGAGTGTGTGTGTTAGTGAGTGATGGAGAGTGTGTGTGTGTGTCAGTGAGTGCTGGAGAGTGTGTGTGTGTGTGTTAGTGAGTGCTGGAGAGTGTGTGTGTGTGTGTGTTAGTGAGTGCTGGAGATTGTGTGTGTGTGTGTTAGTGAGTATTTGTGTTAGTGAATGCTGGAGAGTGTGTGTGTGTTAGTGAGTGCTGGAGAGTGTGTGTGTGTGTGTTAGTGAGTGCTGGAGAGTGTGTGTGTGTGTGTGTTAGTGAGTGCTGGAGAGTGTGTGTGTTAGTGAGTATTTGTGTTAGTGAATGCTGGAGAGTGTGTGTGTGTTAGTGAGTGCTGGAGAGTGTGTGTGTGTGTGTTAGTGAGTGCTGGAGAGTGTGTGTGTGTGTTAGTGAGTGCTGGAGAGTGTGTGTGTGTGTTAGTGAATGCTGGAGAGTGTGTGTGTGTGTGTGTTAGTGAGTGCTGGAGAGTGTGTGTGTGGGTGTTAGTGAGTGCTGGAGAGTGTGTGTGTGTGTTAGTGAGTGCTGGAGAGTGTGTGTGTGTGTGTTAGTGGGTGTGTGTGTTAGTCAGTGCTGGAGAGTGTGTGTGTGGGTGTTAGTGAGTGCTGGAGAGTGTGTGTGTGTGTTAGTGAGTGCTGGAGAGTGTGTGTGTGTGTGTGTGTTAGTGAGTGCGGGAGTGTGTGTGTGTGTGTGTGTTAGTGAGTGCTGGAGAGTGTGTGTGTGTGTGTTAGTGAGTGCTGGAGTGTGTGTGTGTTAGTGAGTGCTGGAGAGTGTGTGTGTGTGTGTGTGTGTGTGTGTGTTAGTGAGTGCTGGAGAGTGTGTGAGTGTGTGTGTTAGTGAGTGCTGGAGAGTGTGTGTGTGTGTGTTAGTGAGTGCTGGAGTGTGTGTGTGTGGGTGTGTGTGTGTGTGTTAGTAAGTGCTGGAGAGTGTGTGTGTGTGTGTGTGTGTGTGTTAGTGAGTGCTGGAGAGTGTATGTGTGTGTGTTAGTGAGTGCTGGAGAGTGTGTGTGTGTGTCTGTGTGGTCGTGAGTGCTGGAGAGTGTGTGTGTGTGTGTGTTAGTGAGTGCTGGAGAGTGTGTGTGTGTGTCAGTGAGTGCTGGAGAGTGTGTGTGTGTTCGTGAGTGTGTGTGTTCGTGAGTGCTGGAGAGTGTGTGGGTGTTAGTGAGTGCTGGAGAGTGTGTGTGTGTGAGTGTTAGTGAGTGCTGGAGAGTGTGTGTGTGTTAGTGAGTGCTGGAGAGTGTGTGTGTGTGTTAGTGAGTGCTGGAGAGTGTGTGTGTGTGTGTGTGTGTGTGTGTGTGTGTTAGTGAGTGCTGGAGAGTGTGTGTGTGTGTTAGTGAGTGCTGGAGAGTGTGTGTGTGTGTGTGTGTGTTAGTGAGTGCTGGAGAGTGTGTGTGTGTGTGTTAGTGAGTGCTGGGGAGTGTGTGTGTGTGTTAGTGAGTGCTGGAGAGTGTGTGTGTGTGTTAGTGAGTGCTGGAGAGTGTGTGTGTGTGTGTTCGTGAGTGCTGGAGAGTGTGTGTGTGGGTGTTAGTGAGTGCTGGAGAGTGTGTGTGTGTGTGTGTGAGTGTTAGTGCTGGAGAGTGTGTGTGTGTGTGTGTGTGTGATAGTGAGTGCTGGGGAGTGTGTGTGTGGGTGTTAGTGAGTGCTGGAGTGTGTGTGTGTGTGTGTGTGTGTTAGTGAGTGCTGGAGAGTGTGTGTGTGTGTGTTAGTGAGTGCTGGAGAGTGTGTGTGTGTGTGTGTGTCAGTGAGTGCTGGAGAGTGTGTGTGTGTGTGTTAGTGAGTGTGTGTGTTAGTGAGTGCTGGAGAGTGTGTGTGTGTTAGTGAGTGCTGGAGAGTGTGTGTGCGTGTGTGTGAGTGTTAGTGAGTGCTGGAGAGTGTGTGTGTGTTAGTGAGTGCTGGAGAGTGTTGGAGAGTGTGTGTGTCTGTTAGTGAGTGCTGGAGAGTGTGTGTGTTAGTGAGTGCTGGAGAGTGTGTGTGTGTTAGTGAGTGCTGGAGAGTGTGTGTGTGTTAGTGAGTGCTGGAGTGTGTGTGTGTGTGTGTGTGTGTGTGTGTGTTAGGGAGTGCTGGAGAGTGTGTGTGTGTTAGTGAGTGCTGGAGAGTTTGTGTGTGTGTGTGTTTGTGTTCGTGAGTGCTGGAGAGTGTGAGTGTGGGTGTTAGTGAGTGCTGGAGTGTGTGTGTGTGTGTGTGTGTGTGTGTCAGTGAGTGCTGGAGAGTGTGTGTGTGTGTGTTAGTGAGTGTGTGTGTTAGTGAGTGATGGAGAGTGTGTGTGTGTGTCAGTGAGTGCTGGAGAGTGTGTGTGTGTGTGTTAGTGAGTGCTGGAGAGTGTGTGTGTGTGTGTTAGTGAGTATTTGTGTTAGTGAATGCTGGAGAGTGTGTGTGTGTTAGTGAGTGCTGGAGAGTGTGTGTGTGTGTGTTAGTGAGTGCTGGAGAGTGTGTGTGTGTGTGTGTTAGTGAGTGCTGGAGAGTGTGTGTGTTAGTGAGTATTTGTGTTAGTGAATGCTGGAGAGTGTGTGTGTGTTAGTGAGTGCTGGAGAGTGTGTGTGTGTGTGTTAGTGAGTGCTGGAGAGTGTGTGTGTGTGTTAGTGAGTGCTGGAGAGTGTGTGTGTGTGTTAGTGAATGCTGGAGTGTGTGTGTGTGTGTGTGTTAGTGAGTGCTGGAGAGTGTGTGTGTGGGTGTTAGTGAGTGCTGGAGAGTGTGTGTGTGTGTTAGTGAGTGCTGGAGAGTGTGTGTGTGTGTGTTAGTGGGTGTGTGTGTTAGTCAGTGCTGGAGAGTGTGTGTGTGGGTGTTAGTGAGTGCTGGAGAGTGTGTGTGTGTGTTAGTGAGTGCTGGAGAGTGTGTGTGTGTGTGTGTGTTAGTGAGTGCGGGAGTGTGTGTGTGTGTGTGTGTTAGTGAGTGCTGGAGAGTGTGTGTGTGTGTGTGTTAGTGAGTGCTGGAGTGTGTGTGTGTGTGTGTTAGTGAGTGCTGGAGAGTGTGTGTGTGTGTGTGTGTGTGTGTGTTAGTGAGTGCTGGAGAGTGTGTGAGTGTGTGTGTTAGTGAGTGCTGGAGAGTGTGTGTGTGTGTGTTAGTGAGTGCTGGAGTGTGTGTGTGTGGGTGTGTGTGTGTGTGTTAGTAAGTGCTGGAGAGTGTGTGTGTGTGTGTGTTAGTGAGTGCTGGAGAGTGTATGTGTGTGTGTTAGTGAGTGCTGGAGAGTGTGTGTGTGTGTCTGTGTGGTCGTGAGTGCTGGAGAGTGTGTGTGTGTGTGTGTTAGTGAGTGCTGGAGAGTGTGTGTGTGTGTCAGTGAGTGCTGGAGAGTGTGTGTGTGTTCGTGAGTGTGTGTGTTCGTGAGTGCTGGAGAGTGTGTGGGTGTTAGTGAGTGCTGGAGAGTGTGTGTGTGTGAGTGTTAGTGAGTGCTGGAGAGTGTGTGTGTGTTAGTGAGTGCTGGAGAGTGTGTGTGTGTGTTAGTGAGTGCTGGAGAGTGTGTGTGTGTGTGTGTGTGTGTGTGTTAGTGAGTGCTGGAGAGTGTGTGTGTGTGTTAGTGAGTGCTGGAGAGTGTGTGTGTGTGTGTGTGTTAGTGAGTGCTGGAGAGTGTGTGTGTGTGTGTTAGTGAGTGCTGGGGAGTGTGTGTGTGTGTTAGTGAGTGCTGGAGAGTGTGTGTGTGTGTGTTAGTGAGTGCTGGAGAGTGTGTATGTGTGTTAGTGAGTGCTGGAGAGTGTGTGTGTGTTAGTGAGTGCTGGAGACTGTGTGTGTGTGTGTGTTAGTGAGTGCTGGAGAGTGTGTGTGTGTGTGTGTTAGTGAGTGCTGGAGAGTGTGTGTGTGGGTGTTAGTGAGTGCTGGAGTGAGTGTGTGTGTGTGTGTGTGTTAGTGAGTGCTGGAAAGTGTGTGTGTGTGTTAGTGAGTGCTGGAGAGTGTGTGTGTGTGTTGGTTAGTGCTGGAGAGTGTGTGTGTGTGTGTCAGTGAGTGCTGGAGTGTGTGTGTGTGTTAGTGAGTGCTGGAGTGTGTGTGTGTGTGTGTGTTAGTGAGTGCTGGAGAGTGTGTGTGTGTTAGTGAGTGCTGGAGAGTGTGTGTGTGTGTGTTAGTGAGTGCTGGAGAGTGTGTGTGTGTGTTAGTGAGTGCTGGAGTGTGTGTGTTAGTGAGTGCTGGAGAGTGTGTGTGTGTGTTAGTGAGTGCTGGAGAGTGTGTGTGTGTGTTAGTGAGTGCTGGAGAGTGTGTGTGTGTGTGTTAGTGAGTGCTGGAGAGTGTGTGTGTTAGTGAGTGCTGGAGAATGTGTGTGTGTGTGTGTGTGTCAGTGAGTGCTGGAGAGTGTGTGTGTGTGTGTGTGTGTTAGTGAGTGTGTGTGTTAGTGAGTGCTGGAGAGTGTGTGTGTGTGTTAGTGAGTGCTGGAGAGTGTGTGTGTGTGTTAGTGAGTGCTGGAGAGTGTGTGTGTGTGTTCGTGAGTGCTGGAGAGTGTGTGTGTGTGTTAGTGAGTGCTGGAGAGTGTGTGTGTGTGAGTGTTAGTGAGTGCTGGAGAGTGTGTGTGTGTGAGTGTTAGTGAGTGCTGGAGAGTGTGTGTGTGTGTGTCAGTGAGTGCTGGAGAGTGTGTGTGTGTGTGTGTGTTAGTGAATGCTGGAGAGTGTGTGTGTGTGTTAGTGAGTGCTGGAGAGTGTGTGTGTGTGTGTGTTAGTGATTGCTGGAGAGTGTGTGTGTTAGTGAGTGCTGGAGAATGTGTGTGTGTGTGTGTGTGTCAGTGAGTGCTGGACAGTGTGTGTGTGTGTGCGTTAGTGAGTGTGTGTGTTAGTGAGTGCTGGAGAGTGTGTGTGTTAGTGAGTGCTGGAGAGTGTGTGTGTGTGTCAGTGTGTGCTGGAGAGTGTGTGTGTGTGTCAGTGTGTGCTGGAGAGTGTGTGTGTGTGTGTGTGTGTCAGTGAGTGCTGGAGAGTGTGTGTGTGTGTTAGTGAGTGCTGGAGAGTGTGTGTGTGTGTGTGTGTTAGTGAGTGCTGGAGAGTGTGTGTGTGTGTTAGTGAGTGCTGGAGAGTGTGTGTGTGTGTTAGTGAGTGCTGGAGAGTGTGTGTGTGTGAGTGTTAGTGAGTGCTGGAGAGTGTGTGTGTGTGTGTGTGATAGTGAGTGCTGGGGTGTGTGTGTGATAGTGAGTGCTGGGGAGTGTGTGTGTGGGTATTAGTGAGTGCTGGAGAGTGTGTGTGTGTGTGTGTGTGTGTGTTAGTGAGTGCTGGAGAGTGTGTGTGTGTGTGTGTGTGTCAGTGAGTGCTGGAGAGTGTGTGTGTGTGTCAGTGAATGCTGGAGAGTGTGTGTGTGTGTGTTAGTGAGTGCTGGAGAGTGTGTGTGTGTGTGTTAGTGGGTGTGTGTGTTAGTCAGTGCTGGAGAGTGTGTGTGTGTGTGTTAGTGAGTGCTGGAGAGTGTGTGTGTCTGTTAGTGAGTGCTGGAGAGTGTGTGTGTGTGTGTTAGTGAGTGCGGGAGTGTGTGTGTGTGTGTGTGTGTTAGTGAGTGCTGGAGAGTGTGTGTGTGTGTGTGTGTTAGTGAGTGCTGGAGTGAGTGTGTGTGTGTGTTAGTGAGTGCTGGAGAGTGTGTGTGTGTGTGTGTGTGTTAGTGAGTGCTGGAGAGTGTGTGTGTGTGTGTTAGTGAGTGCTGGAGAGTGTGTGTGTGTGTGTTAGTGAGTGCTGGAGTGTGTGTGTGTGGGTGTGTGTGTGTGTGTGTTAGTGAGTGCTGGAGAGTGTGTGTGTGTGTGTGTGTGTTAGTGAGTGCTGGAGAGTGTATGTGTGTGTGTTAGTGAGTGCTGGAGAGTGTGTGTGTGTGTCTGTGTGGTAGTGAGTGCTGGAGAGTGTGTGTGTGTGTGTGTTAGTGAGTGCTGGAGAGTGTGTGTGTGTGTGTGTGTGTCAGTGAGTTCTGGAGAGTGTGTGTGTGTGTGTGTGTTCGTGAGTGTGTGTGTTCGTGAGTGCTGGAGAGTGTGTGGGTGTTAGTGAGTGCTGGAGAGTGTGTGTGTGTGAGTGTTAGTGAGTGCTGAAGAGTGTGTGTGTGTTAGTGAGTGCTGGAGAGTGTGTGTGTGTGTTAGTGAGTGCTGGAGAGTGTGTGTGTGTGTGTGTGTTAGTGAGTGCTGGAGAGTGTGTGTGTGTGTTAGTGAGTGCTGGAGAGTGTGTGTGTGTGTGTGTTAGTGAGTGCTGGAGAGTGTGTGTTTGTGAGTGCTGGAGAGTGTGTGTGTGTGTGAGTGAGTGAGTGCTGGAGAGTGTGTGTGTGTGTGTTAGTGAGTGCTGGGGAGTGTGTGTGTGTGTTAGTGAGTGCTGGAGAGTGTGTGTGTGTGTGTTAGTGAGTGCTGGAGAGTGTGTATGTGTGTTAGTGAGTGCTGGAGAGTGTGTGTGTGTTAGTGAGTGCTGGAGACTGTGTGTGTGTGTGTGTTAGTGAGTGCTGGAGAGTGTGTGTGTGTGTGTGTTAGTGAGTGCTGGAGAGTGTGTGTGTGGGTGTTAGTGAGTGCTGGAGTGAGTGTGTGTGTGTGTGTGTGTGTGTTAGTGAGTGCTGGAGAGTGTGTGTGTGTGTTAGTTAGTGCTGGAGAGTGTGTGTGTGTGTGTCAGTGAGTGCTGGAGTGTGTGTGTGTGTTAGTGAGTGCTGGAGTGTGTGTGTGTGTTAGTGAGTGCTGGAGAGTGTGTGTGTGTTAGTGAGTGCTGGAGTGTGTGTGTGTGTGTTAGTGAGTGCTGGAGAGTATGTGTGTGTGTTAGTGTGTGCTGGAGAGTGTGTGTGTGTGTGTGTGTTAGTGAGTGCTGGAGAATGTGTGTGTGTGTGTGTGTCAGTGAGTGCTGGAGAGTGTGTGTGTGTGTGTGTTAGTGAGTGTGTGTGTTAGTGAGTGCTGGAGAGTGTGTGTGTGTGTGTGTGTTAGTGAGTGCTGGAGAGTGTGTGTGTGTGTTAGTGAGTGCTGGAGAGTGTGTGTGTGTGTGTTCGTGAGTGCTGGAGAGTGTGTGTGTGTTAGTGAGTGCTGGAGAGTGTGTGTGTGTGTGAGTGAGTGCTGGAGAGTGTGTGTGTGTGTGTTAGTGAGTGCTGGAGAGAGTGTGTGTGTGTGTGTGTTAGTGAGTGCTGGAGAGTATGTGTGTGTGTTAGTGAGTGCTGGAGAGTGTGTGTGTGTGTTAGTGAGTGCTGGAGAGTGTGTGTGTGTGTGTTAGTGAGTGCTGGAGAGTGTGTGTGTTAGTGAGTGCTGGAGAATGTGTGTGTGTGTGTGTGTCAGTGAGTGCTGGAGAGTGTGTGTGTGTGTGTGTGTGTTAGTGAGTGTGTGTGTTAGTGAGTGCTGGAGAGTGTGTGTGTTAGTGAGTGCTGGAGAGTGTGTGTGTGTGTCAGTGTGTGCTGGAGAGTGTGTGTGTGTGTCAGTGTGTGCTGGAGAGTGTGTGTGTGTGTGTGTTAGTGAGTGCTGGAGAGTGTGTGTGTGTGTTAGTGAGTGCTGGAGAGTGTGTGTGTGTGTGTTAGTGAGTGCTGGAGAGTGTGTGTGTGTGTTAGTGAGTGCTGGAGAGTGTGTGTGTGTGTGTGTTAGTGAGTGCTGGAGAGTGTGTGTGTGTGTTAGTGAGTGCTGGAGAGTGTGTGTGTGAGTGAGTGCTGGAGAGTGTGTGTGTGTGTGTGTTAGTGAGTGCTGGAGAGTGTGTGTGTGTGAGTGTTAGTGAGTGCTGGAGAGTGTGTGTGTGGGTATTAGTGAGTGCTGGAGAGTGTGTGTGTGTGTGTGTGTGTGTTAGTGAGTGCTGGAGAGTGTGTGTGTGTGAGTGTTAGTGAGTGCTGGAGTGTGTGTGTGTGTGTGTTAGTGAGTGCTGGAGAGTGTGTGTGTGTGTGTGTGTGTTAGTGAGTGCTGGAGAGTGTGTGTGTGTGTGTGTGTGTCAGTGAGTGCTGGAGAGTGTGTGTGTGTGTGTTAGTGAGTGTGTGTGTTAGTGAGTTCTGGAGAGTGTGTGTGTGTTAGTGAGTGCTGGAGAGTGTGTGTGTGTGAGTGTTAGTGAGTGCTGGAGAGTGTGTGTGTGTTAGTGAGTGCTGGAGTGTGTGTGTGTGTGTGTTAGTGAGTGCTGGAGAGTGTGTGTGTGTGTGTGTGTGAGTGAGTGCTGGAGAGTGTGTGTGTTAGTGAGTGCTGGAGAGTGTGTGTGTGTTAGTGAGTGCTGGAGAGTGTGTGTGTGTGTGTGTTAGTGAGTGTGTGTGTTAGTGAGTGCTGGAGAGTGTGTGTGTGTGTCAGTGAGTGCTGGAGAGTGTGTGTGTGTGTGTGTGTTAGTGAGTGCTGGAGAGTGTGTGTGTGTGTGTGTGTGTGTTAGTGAGTGCTGGAGTGAGTGTGTGTGTGTGTTAGTGAGTGCTGGAGAGTGTGTGTGTGTGTGTGTGTGTGTTAGTGAGTGCTGGAGAGTGTGTGTGTGTGTGTTAGTCAGTGCTGGAGAGTGTGTGTGTGTGTGTTAGTGAGTGCTGGAGTGTGTGTGTGTGGGTGTGTGTGTGTGTGTGTTAGTGAGTGCTGGAGAGTGTGTGTGTGTGTGTGTGTGTTAGTGAGTGCTGGAGAGTGTATGTGTGTGTGTTAGTGAGTGCTGGAGAGTGTGTGTGTGTGTCTGTGTGGTAGTGAGTGCTGGAGAGTGTGTGTGTGTGTGTGTTAGTGAGTGCTGGAGAGTGTGTGTGTGTGTGTGTGTCAGTGAGTGCTGGAGAGTGTGTGTGTGTGTGTGTGTTCGTGAGTGTGTGTGTTCGTGAGTGCTGGAGAGTGTGTGGGTGTTAGTGAGTGCTGGAGAGTGTGTGTGTGTGAGTGTTAGTGAGTGCTGAAGAGTGTGTGTGTGTTAGTGAGTGCTGGAGAGTGTGTGTGTGTGTTAGTGAGTGCTGGAGAGTGTGTGTGTGTGTGTGTGTGTTAGTGAGTGCTGGAGAGTGTGTGTGTGTGTTAGTGAGTGCTGGAGAGTGTGTGTGTGTGTGTGTGTGTTAGTGAGTGCTGGAGAGTGTGTGTTTGTGAGTGCTGGAGAGTGTGTGTGTGTGTGAGTGAGTGAGTGCTGGAGAGTGTGTGTGTGTGTTAGTGAGTGCTGGGGAGTGTGTGTGTGTTAGTGAGTGCTGGAGACTGTGTGTGTGTGTGTGTGTTAGTGAGTGCTGGAGAGTGTGTGTGTGTGTGTGTTAGTGAGTGCTGGAGAGTGTGTGTGTGGGTGTTAGTGAGTGCTGGAGTGAGTGTGTGTGTGTGTGTTAGTGAGTGCTGGAGAGTGTGTGTGTGTGTTAGTTAGTGCTGGAGAGTGTGTGTGTGTGTGTCAGTGAGTGCTGGAGTGTGTGTGTGTGTGTGTTAGTGAGTGCTGGAGTGTGTGTGTGTGTTAGTGAGTGCTGGAGAGTGTGTGTGTGTTAGTGAGTGCTGGAGTGTGTGTGTGTGTGTTAGTGAGTGCTGGAGAGTATGTGTGTGTGTTAGTGTGTGCTGGAGAGTGTGTGTGTGTGTGTGTGTGTGTTAGTGAGTGCTGGAGAATGTGTGTGTGTGTGTGTGTCAGTGAGTGCTGGAGAGTGTGTGTGTGTGTGTTAGTGAGTGTGTGTGTTAGTGAGTGCTGGAGAGTGTGTGTGTGTGTGTGTGTTAGTGAGTGCTGGAGACTGTGTGTGTGTGTTAGTGAGTGCTGGAGAGTGTGTGTGTGTGTGTTCGTGAGTGCTGGAGAGTGTGTGTGTGTTAGTGAGTGCTGGAGAGTGTGTGTGTGTGTGAGTGAGTGCTGGAGAGTGTGTGTGTGTGTGAGTGAGTGCTGGAGAGTGTGTGTGTGTGTGTTAGTGAGTGCTGGAGAGTGTGTGTGTGTGTGTGTGTTAGTGAGTGCTGGAGAGTGTGTGTGTGTGTTAGTGAGTGCTGGAGAGTGTGTGTGTGTGTTAGTGAGTGCTGGAGAGTGTGTGTGTGTGTGTGTTAGTGAGTGCTGGAGAGTGTGTGTGTTAGTGAGTGCTGGAGAATGTGTGTGTGTGTGTCAGTGAGTGCTGGAGAGTGTGTGTGTGTGTGTGTGTGTGTGTTAGTGAGTGTGTGTGTTAGTGAGTGCTGGAGAGTGTGTGTGTTAGTGAGTGCTGGAGAGTGTGTGTGTGTGTCAGTGTGTGCTGGAGAGTGTGTGTGTGTGTCAGTGTGTGCTGGAGAGTGTGTGTGTGTGTGTGTGTTAGTGAGTGCTGGAGAGTGTGTGTGTGTGTTAGTGAGTGCTGGAGAGTGTGTGTGTGTGTGTGTTAGTGAGTGCTGGAGAGTGTGTGTGTGTGTTAGTGAGTGCTGGAGAGTGTGTGTGTGAGTGAGTGCTGGAGAGTGTGTGTGTGTGTGTGTTAGTGAGTGCTGGAGAGTGTGTGTGTGTGAGTGTTAGTCAGTGCTGGAGAGTGTGTGTGTGTGTGTTAGTGAGTGCTGGAGAGTGTGTGTGTGTGTGTGTTAGTGAGTGCTGGAGAGTGTGTGTGTGGGTGTTAGTGAGTGCTGGAGTGAGTGTGTGTGTGTGTGTGTGTTAGTGAGTGCTGGAGAGTGTGTGTGTGTGTTAGTTAGTGCTGGAGAGTGTGTGTGTGTGTGTCAGTGAGTGCTGGAGTGTGTGTGTGTGTGTGTTAGTGAGTGCTGGAGTGTGTGTGTGTGTTAGTGAGTGCTGGAGAGTGTGTGTGTGTTAGTGAGTGCTGGAGTGTGTGTGTGTGTGTTAGTGAGTGCTGGAGAGTATGTGTGTGTGTTAGTGTGTGCTGGAGAGTGTGTGTGTGTGTGTGTGTGTTAGTGAGTGCTGGAGAATGTGTGTGTGTGTGTGTGTCAGTGAGTGCTGGAGAGTGTGTGTGTGTGTGTTAGTGAGTGTGTGTGTTAGTGAGTGCTGGAGAGTGTGTGTGTGTGTGTTAGTGAGTGCTGGAGAGTGTGTGTGTGTGTTAGTGAGTGCTGGAGAGTGTGTGTGTGTGTGTTCGTGAGTGCTGGAGAGTGTGTGTGTGTTAGTGAGTGCTGGAGAGTGTGTGTGTGTGTGAGTGAGTGCTGGAGAGTGTGTGTGTGTGTGAGTGAGTGCTGGAGAGTGTGTGTGTGTGTGTTAGTGAGTGCTGGAGAGTGTGTGTGTGTGTGTGTGTGTTAGTGAGTGCTGGAGAGTGTGTGTGTGTGTTAGTGAGTGCTGGAGAGTGTGTGTGTGTGTTAGTGAGTGCTGGAGAGTGTGTGTGTGTGTTAGTGAGTGCTGGAGAGTGTGTGTGTTAGTGAGTGCTGGAGAATGTGTGTGTGTGTGTCAGTGAGTGCTGGAGAGTGTGTGTGTGTGTGTGTGTGTGTGTTAGTGAGTGTGTGTGTTAGTGAGTGCTGGAGAGTGTGTGTGTTAGTGAGTGCTGGAGAGTGTGTGTGTGTGTCAGTGTGTGCTGGAGAGTGTGTGTGTGTGTCAGTGTGTGCTGGAGAGTGTGTGTGTGTGTGTGTGTTAGTGAGTGCTGGAGAGTGTGTGTGTGTGTTAGTGAGTGCTGGAGAGTGTGTGTGTGTGTGTGTTAGTGAGTGCTGGAGAGTGTGTGTGTGTGTTAGTGAGTGCTGGAGAGTGTGTGTGTGAGTGAGTGCTGGAGAGTGTGTGTGTGTGTGTGTTAGTGAGTGCTGGAGAGTGTGTGTGTGTGAGTGTTAGTCAGTGCTGGAGAGTGTGTGTGTGGGTATTAGTGAGTGCTGGAGAGTGTGTGTGTGTGTGTGTGTGTGTGTTAGTGAGTGCTGGAGAGTGTGTGTGTGTGAGTGTTAGTGAGTGCTTGTGTGTGTGTGTGTGTTAGTGAGTGCTGGAGAGTGTGTGTGTGTGTGTGTGTGTGTTAGTGAGTGCTGGAGAGTGTGTGTGTGTCAGTGAGTGCTGGAGAGTGTGTGTGTGTGTGTTAGTGAGTGTGTGTGTTAGTGAGTGCTGGAGAGTGTGTGTGTGTTAGTGAGTGCTGGAGAGTGTGTGTGTGTGAGTGTTAGTGAGTGCTGGAGAGTGTGTGTGTGTTAGTGAGTGCTGGAGAGTGTGTGTGTGTGTTAGTGAGTGCTGGAGAGTGTGTGTGTGTTAGTGAGTGCTGGAGTGTGTGTGTGTGTGTGTTAGTGAGTGCTGGAGAGTGTGTGTGTGTGTGTGTGTGTGAGTGAGTGCTGGAGAGTGTGTGTGTTAGTGAGTGCTGGAGAGTGTGTGTGTGTTAGTGAGTGCTGGAGAGTGTGTGTGTGTGTGTGTGTTAGTGAGTGTGTGTGTTAGTGAGTGCTGGAGAGTGTGTGTGTGTGTCAGTGAGTGCTGGAGAGTGTGTGTGTGTGTGTGTTAGTGAGTGCTGGAGAGTGTGTGTGTGTGTGTTAGTGAGTATTTGTGTTAGTGAATGCTGGAGAGTGTGTGTGTGTGTGTGTGTGTTAGTGTGTGTGTGTGTGTTAGTGAGTGCTGGAGAGTGTGTGTGTGTGTGTTAGTGAGTGCTGGAGAGTGTGTGTGTGGGTGTTAGTGAGTGCTGGAGAGTGTGTGTGTGTTAGTGGGTGTGTGTGTTAGTGAGTGCTGGAGAGTGTGTGTGTGTGTGTGTTAGTGAGTGCTGGAGAGTGTGTGTGTGTGGATGTGTTGGTGAGTGCCGGAGAGTGTGTGTGTGAGTGTGTGTGTTAGTGAGTGCTGGAGAGTGTGTGTGTGTTAGTGAGTGCTGGAGAGTGTGTGTGTGTGTGTGTTAGTGAGTGCTGGAGAGTGTGTGTGTGTGTGTTGATGAGTGCTGGAGAGTGTGTGTGTGTGTGTGTGTGTGTTAGTGAGTGCTGGAGTGTGTGTGTGTGTGTGTGTGTGTGTGTGTGTTAGTGAGTGCTGGAGAGTGTGTGTGTGTGTGTGTGTTAGTGAGTGCTAGAGAGTGTGTGTGTGTGTGTGTGTTAGTGAGTGCTGGAGAGTGTGTGTGTGTGTGTGTGTTAGTGAGTGCTGGAGTGTGTGTGTGTGTTAGTGAGTGCTGGAGAGTGTGTGTGTGTGTGTTAGTGAGTGCTGGAGAGTGTGTGTGTGTGTGTGTTAGTGAGTGCTGGAGAGTGTGTGTGTGTGTGTGTTAGTGGGTGCTGGAGAGTGTGTGTGTGGGTGTCAGTGAGTGCTGGAGTGTGTGTGTGTGTGTGTGTGTGTGTGTGTTAGTGAGTGCTGGAGAGTGTTTGTGTTTGTCAGTGAGTGCTGGAGTGTGTGTGTGTGTGTGTGTTAGTGAGTGCTGGAGAGTGTGTGTGTGTGTGTGTTAATGAGTGCTGGAGAGTGTGTGTGTGTTAGTGAGTGCTGGAGAGTGTGTGTGTGTGTGTTAGTGAGTGCTGGAGAGTGTGTGTGTGTTAGTGAATGCTGGAGAGTGTGTGTGTGTGTTAGTGAGTGCTGGAGAGTGTGTGTGTGTGTGTGTTAGTGAGTGCTGGAGAGTATGTGTGTGTGTTAGTGAGTGCTGGAGAGTGTGTGTGTGTGTGTGTTAGTGAGTGCTGGAGAGTGTGTGTGTGTGGATGTGTTGGTGAGTGCCGGAGAGTGTGTGTGTGAGTGTGTGTGTTAGTGAGTGCTGGAGAGTGTGTGTGTGTGTGTGTTAGTGAGTGCTGGAGAGTGTGTGTGTGTGTGTTGATGAGTGCTGGAGAGTGTGTGTGTGTGTGTGTGTGTGTGTTAGTGAGTGCTGGAGTGTGTGTGTGTGTGTGTGTGTGTGTGTTAGTGAGTGCTGGAGAGTGTGTGTGTGTTAGTGAGTGCTGGAGAGTGTGTGTGTGTTAGTGAGTGCTGGAGAGTGTGTGTGTGTGTGTGTTAGTGAGTGCTAGAGAGTGTGTGTGTGTGTGTGTGTTAGTGAGTGCTGGAGAGTGTGTGTGTGTGTGTGTGTTAGTGAGTGCTGGAGTGTGTGTGTGTGTTAGTGAGTGCTGGAGAGTGTGTGTGTGTGTGTGTTAGTGAGTGCTGGAGAGTGTGTGTGTGTGTGTGTTAGTGAGTGCTGGAGAGTGTGTGTTAGTGAGTGCTGGAGAGTGTGTGTGTGTTAGTGAGTGCTGGAGAGTGTGTGTGTGTTAGTGAGTGCTGGGGAGTGTGTGTGTGTGTTGGTGAGTGCTGGAGAGTGTGTGTGTGTGTGTTAGTGAGTGCTGGAGAGTGTGTGTGTGTTAGTGAGTGCTGGAGACTGTGTGTGTGTGAGTGTTAGTGAGTGCTGGAGAGTGTGTGTGTGTGTGTGTTAGTGGGTGCTGGAGAGTGTGTGTGTGGGTGTCAGTGAGTGCTGGAGTGTGTGTGTGTGTGTGTGTGTGTGTGTTAGTGAGTGCTGGAGAGTGTTTGTGTGTGTCAGTGAGTGCTGGAGTGTGTGTGTGTGTGTGTGTTAGTGAGTGCTGGAGAGTGTGTGTGTGTGTGTGTTAATGAGTGCTGGAGAGTGTGTGTGTGTTAGTGAGTGCTGGAGAGTGTGTGTGTGTGTGTGTGTTAGTGAGTGCTGGAGAGTGTGTGTGTGTTAGTGAATGCTGGAGAGTGTGTGTGTGTGTTAGTGAGTGCTGGAGAGTGTGTGTGTGTGTGTTAGTGAGTGCTGGAGAGTATGTGTGTGTGTTAGTGAGTGCTGGAGAGTGTGTGTGTGTGTGAGTGTTAGTGAGTGCTGGAGAGTGTGTGTGTGTTAGTGAGTGCTGGAGAGTGTGTGTGTGTGTGTGTTAATGAGTGCTGGAGAGTGTGTGTGTGTGTGTTAGTGAGTGCTGGAGAGTGTGTGTGTGTTAGTGAATGCTGGAGAGTGTGTGTGTGTGTTAGTGAGTGCTGGAGAGTGTGTGTGTGTGTGTGTTAGTGAGTGCTGGAGAGTATGTGTGTGTGTTAGTGAGTGCTGGAGAGTGTGTGTGTGTGTGAGTGTTAGTGAGTGCTGGAGAGTGTGTGTGTGTTAGTGAGTGCTGGAGAGTGTGTGTGTGTGTGTGTGTGTTAGTGAGTGCTGGAGAGTGTGTGTGTGTTAGTGAGTGCTGGAGACTGTGTGTGTGTGAGTGTTAGTGAGTGCTGGAGAGTGTGTGTGTGTGTGTTAGTGAGTGCTGGAGAGTGTGTGTGTGGGTGTTAGTGAGTGCTGGAGAGTGTGTGTGTGTGTCAGTGAGTGCTGGAGTGTGTGTGTATGTTAGTGAGTGCTGGAGAGTGTGTGTGTGTTAGTGAATGCTGGAGAGTGTGTGTGTGTGTTAGTGAGTGCTGGAGTGTGTGTGTGTGTGTGTGTGTTAGTGAGTGCTGGAGAGTATGTGTGTGTGTTAGTGAGTGCTAGAGAGTGTGTGTGTGTGTGAGTGTTAGTGAGTGCTGGAGAGTGTGTGTGTGTTAGTGAGTGCTGGAGAGTGTGTGTGTGTGTGTGTGTTAGTGAGTGCTGGAGAGTGTGTGTGTGTGTTAGTGAGTGCTGGAGAGTGTGTGTGTGTGTGAGTGTTAGTGAGTGCTGGAGAGTGTGTGTGTGTTAGTGAGTGCTGGAGAGTGTGTGTGTGTTAGTGAGTGCTGGAGAGTGTGTGTGTGTGTGTGAGTGCTGGAGAGTGTGTGTGTGTTAGTGAATGCTGGAGAGTGTGTGTGTGTGTTAGTGAGTGCTGGAGTGTGTGTGTGTGTGTGTGTGTTAGTGAGTGCTGGAGAGTATGTGTGTGTGTTAGTGAGTGCTAGAGAGTGTGTGTGTGTGTGAGTGTTAGTGAGTGCTGGAGAGTGTGTGTGTGTTAGTGAGTGCTGGAGAGTGTGTGTGTGTGTGTGTGTTAGTGAGTGCTGGAGAGTGTGTGTGTGTGTGAGTGTTAGTGAGTGCTGGAGAGTGTGTGTGTGTTAGTGAGTGCTGGAGAGTGTGTGTGTGAGTGAGTGCTGGAGAGTGTGTGTGTGTGTGTTAGTGAGTGCTGGAGAGTATGTGTGTGTGTTAGTGAGTGCTGGAGAGTGTGTGTGTGTGTGAGTGTTAGTGAGTGCTGGAGAGTGTGTGTGTGTTAGTGAGTGTTGGAGAGTGTGTGTGTGTGTGTGAGTGAGTGCTTGAGAGTGTGTGTGTGTGTTAGTGAGTGTGTGTGTTAGTGAGTGCTGGAGAGTGTGTGTGTGTGTGTGTTAGTGAGTGCTGGAGAGTGTGTGTGTGTGTGTGTTAGTGGGTGTGTGTGTTAGTGAGTGCTGGAGAGTGTGTGTGTGTGTGTGTTAGTGAGTGCTGGAGAGTGTGTGTGTGTTAGTGAGTGCTGGGGAGTGTGTGTGTGTGTTAGTGAGTGCTGGAGAGTGTGTGTGTGTGGAGAGTGTGTGTTAGTGAGTGCTGGAGAGTGTGTGTGTGTGTGTGTTAGTGAGTGCTGGAGAGTGTGTGTGTGTTAGTGAGTGCTGGAGAGTGTGTGTGTGTGTTGGTGAGTGCTGGAGAGTGTGTGTGTGTGTGTGTGTTGGTGAGTGCTGGAGAGTGTGTGTGTGTTAGTGAGTGCTGGAGAGTGTGTGTGTGTGTTAGTGAGTGCTGGAGTGTGTGTGTGTGTGTGTTGGTGAGTGCTGGAGAGTGTGTGTGTTAGTGAGTGCTGGAGAGAGTGTGTTAGTGAGTGCTGGAGAGTGTGTGTGTGTGTGTTAGTGAGTGCTGGAGTGTGTGTGTGTGGGTGTGTGTGTGTGTGTTAGTGAGTGCTGGAGAGTGTGTGTGTGTGTGTGTGTGTGTGTTAGTGAGTGCTGGAGAGTGTGTGTCTGTTAGTGAGTGCTGGAGAGTGTATGTGTGTGTGTTAGTGAGTGCTGGAGAGTGTGTGTGTGTCTGTGTGGTAGTGAGTGCTGGAGAGTGTGTGTGTGTGTGTGTTAGTGAGTGCTGGAGAGTGTGTGTGTGTGTGTGTGTCAGTGAGTGCTGGAGAGTGTGTGTGTGTGTGTTCGTGAGTGTGTGTGTTCGTGAGTGCTGGAGAGTGTGTGGGTGTTAGTGAGTGCTGGAGAGTGTGTGTGTGTGAGTGTTAGTGAGTGCTGAAGAGTGTGTGTGTGTTAGTGAGTGCTGGAGAGTGTGTGTGTGTGTTAGTGAGTGCTGGAGAGTGTGTGTGTGTGTGTGTGTGTTAGTGAGTGCTGGAGAGTGTGTGTTTGTGAGTGCTGGAGAGTGTGTGTGTGTGTGAGTGAGTGAGTGCTGGAGAGTGTGTGTGTGTGTTAGTGAGTGCTGGGGAGTGTGTGTGTGTTAGTGAGTGCTGGAGACTGTGTGTGTGTGTGTGTTAGTGAGTGCTGGAGAGTGTGTGTGTGTGTGTGTTAGTGAGTGCTGGAGAGTGTGTGTGTGGGTGTTAGTGAGTGCTGGAGTGAGTGTGTGTGTGTGTGTGTGTTAGTGAGTGCTGGAGAGTGTGTGTGTGTGTTAGTTAGTGCTGGAGAGTGTGTGTGTGTGTGTCAGTGAGTGCTGGAGTGTGTGTGTGTGTGTGTGTGTTAGTGAGTGCTGGAGTGTGTGTGTGTGTTAGTGAGTGCTGGAGAGTGTGTGTGTGTTAGTGAGTGCTGGAGTGTGTGTGTGTGTGTTAGTGAGTGCTGGAGAGTATGTGTGTGTGTTAGTGTGTGCTGGAGAGTGTGTGTGTGTGTGTGTGTGTTAGTGAGTGCTGGAGAATGTGTGTGTGTGTGTGTCAGTGAGTGCTGGAGAGTGTGTGTGTGTGTGTGTTAGTGAGTGTGTGTGTTAGTGAGTGCTGGAGAGTGTGTGTGTGTGTGTGTGTTAGTGAGTGCTGGAGAGTGTGTGTGTGTGTTAGTGAGTGCTGGAGAGTGTGTGTGTGTGTGTTCGTGAGTGCTGGAGAGTGTGTGTGTGTTAGTGAGTGCTGGAGAGTGTGTGTGTGTGTGAGTGAGTGCTGGAGAGTGTGTGTGTGTGTGTTAGTGAGTGCTGGAGAGTGTGTGTGTGTGTGTGTGTTAGTGAGTGCTGGAGAGTATGTGTGTGTGTTAGTGAGTGCTGGAGAGTGTGTGTGTGTGTTAGTGAGTGCTGGAGAGTGTGTGTGTGTGTGTTAGTGAGTGCTGGAGAGTGTGTGTTAGTGAGTGCTGGAGAGTGTGTGTGTTAGTGAGTGCTGGAGAATGTGTGTGTGTGTGTCAGTGAGTGCTGGAGAGTGTGTGTGTGTGTGTTAGTGAGTGCTGGAGAGTGTGTGTGTGTGTGTGTGTCAGTGAGTGCTGGAGAGTGTGTGTGTGTGTGTTAGTGAGTGTGTGTGTTAGTGAGTGCTGGAGAGTGTGTGTGTGTTAGTGAGTGCTGGAGAGTGTGTGTGCGTGTGTGTGAGTGTTAGTGAGTGCTGGAGAGTGTGTGTGTGTTAGTGAGTGCTGGAGAGTGTTGGAGAGTGTGTGTGTCTGTTAGTGAGTGCTGGAGAGTGTGTGTGTTAGTGAGTGCTGGAGAGTGTGTGTGTGTTAGTGAGTGCTGGAGAGTGTGTGTGTGTTAGTGAGTGCTGGAGTGTGTGTGTGTGTGTGTGTGTGTGTGTTAGGGAGTGCTGGAGAGTGTGTGTGTGTTAGTGAGTGCTGGAGAGTGTGTGTGTGTGTGTGTTTGTGTTCGTGAGTGCTGGACAGTGTGAGTGTGGGTGTTAGTGAGTGCTGGAGTGTGTGTGTGTGTGTGTGTGTGTGTCAGTGAGTGCTGGAGAGTGTGTGTGTGTGTGTTAGTGAGTGTGTGTGTTAGTGAGTGATGGAGAGTGTGTGTGTGTGTCAGTGAGTGCTGGAGAGTGTGTGTGTGTGTGTTAGTGAGTGCTGGAGAGTGTGTGTGTGTGTGTGTTAGTGAGTGCTGGAGAGTGTGTGTGTGTGTGTTAGTGAGTATTTGTGTTAGTGAATGCTGGAGAGTGTGTGTGTGTTAGTGAGTGCTGGAGAGTGTGTGTGTGTGTGTTAGTGAGTGCTGGAGAGTGTGTGTGTGTGTGTGTGTTAGTGAGTGCTGGAGAGTGTGTGTGTTAGTGAGTATTTGTGTTAGTGAATGCTGGAGAGTGTGTGTGTGTTAGTGAGTGCTGGAGAGTGTGTGTGTGTGTGTTAGTGAGTGCTGGAGAGTGTGTGTGTGTGTTAGTGAGTGCTGGAGAGTGTGTGTGTGTGTTAGTGAATGCTGGAGAGTGTGTGTGTGTGTGTGTTAGTGAGTGCTGGAGAGTGTGTGTGTGGGTGTTAGTGAGTGCTGGAGAGTGTGTGTGTGTGTTAGTGAGTGCTGGAGAGTGTGTGTGTGTGTGTTAGTGGGTGTGTGTGTTAGTCAGTGCTGGAGAGTGTGTGTGTGGGTGTTAGTGAGTGCTGGAGAGTGTGTGTGTGTGTTAGTGAGTGCTGGAGAGTGTGTGTGTGTGTGTGTGTTAGTGAGTGCGGGAGTGTGTGTGTGTGTGTGTGTTAGTGAGTGCTGGAGAGTGTGTGTGTGTGTGTTAGTGAGTGCTGGAGTGTGTGTGTGTTAGTGAGTGCTGGAGAGTGTGTGTGTGTGTGTGTGTGTGTGTGTGTGTTAGTGAGTGCTGGAGAGTGTGTGAGTGTGTGTGTTAGTGAGTGCTGGAGAGTGTGTGTGTGTGTGTTAGTGAGTGCTGGAGTGTGTGTGTGTGGGTGTGTGTGTGTGTGTTAGTAAGTGCTGGAGAGTGTGTGTGTGTGTGTGTGTGTGTGTTAGTGAGTGCTGGAGAGTGTATGTGTGTGTGTTAGTGAGTGCTGGAGAGTGTGTGTGTGTGTCTGTGTGGTCGTGAGTGCTGGAGAGTGTGTGTGTGTGTGTGTTAGTGAGTGCTGGAGAGTGTGTGTGTGTGTCAGTGAGTGCTGGAGAGTGTGTGTGTGTTCGTGAGTGTGTGTGTTCGTGAGTGCTGGAGAGTGTGTGGGTGTTAGTGAGTGCTGGAGAGTGTGTGTGTGTGAGTGTTAGTGAGTGCTGGAGAGTGTGTGTGTGTTAGTGAGTGCTGGAGAGTGTGTGTGTGTGTTAGTGAGTGCTGGAGAGTGTGTGTGTGTGTGTGTGTGTGTGTGTGTGTGTTAGTGAGTGCTGGAGAGTGTGTGTGTGTGTTAGTGAGTGCTGGAGAGTGTGTGTGTGTGTGTGTGTTAGTGAGTGCTGGAGAGTGTGTGTGTGTGTGTTAGTGAGTGCTGGGGAGTGTGTGTGTGTGTTAGTGAGTGCTGGAGAGTGTGTGTGTGTGTGTTCGTGAGTGCTGGAGAGTGTGTGTGTGGGTGTTAGTGAGTGCTGGAGAGTGTGTGTGTGTGTGTGTGAGTGTTAGTGCTGGAGAGTGTGTGTGTGTGTGTGTGTGTGATAGTGAGTGCTGGGGAGTGTGTGTGTGGGTGTTAGTGAGTGCTGGAGTGTGTGTGTGTGTGTGTGTGTGTGTTAGTGAGTGCTGGAGAGTGTGTGTGTGTGTGTTAGTGAGTGCTGGAGAGTGTGTGTGTGTGTGTGTGTCAGTGAGTGCTGGAGAGTGTGTGTGTGTGTGTTAGTGAGTGTGTGTGTTAGTGAGTGCTGGAGAGTGTGTGTGTGTTAGTGAGTGCTGGAGAGTGTGTGTGCGTGTGTGTGAGTGTTAGTGAGTGCTGGAGAGTGTGTGTGTGTTAGTGAGTGCTGGAGAGTGTTGGAGAGTGTGTGTGTCTGTTAGTGAGTGCTGGAGAGTGTGTGTGTTAGTGAGTGCTGGAGAGTGTGTGTGTGTTAGTGAGTGCTGGAGAGTGTGTGTGTGTTAGTGAGTGCTGGAGTGTGTGTGTGTGTGTGTGTGTGTGTGTGTTAGGGAGTGCTGGAGAGTGTGTGTGTGTTAGTGAGTGCTGGAGAGTGTGTGTGTGTGTGTGTTTGTGTTCGTGAGTGCTGGAGAGTGTGAGTGTGGGTGTTAGTGAGTGCTGGAGTGTGTGTGTGTGTGTGTGTGTGTGTGTCAGTGAGTGCTGGAGAGTGTGTGTGTGTGTGTTAGTGAGTGTGTGTGTTAGTGAGTGATGGAGAGTGTGTGTGTGTGTCAGTGAGTGCTGGAGAGTGTGTGTGTGTGTGTTAGTGAGTGCTGGAGAGTGTGTGTGTGTGTGTTAGTGAGTATTTGTGTTAGTGAATGCTGGAGAGTGTGTGTGTGTTAGTGAGTGCTGGAGAGTGTGTGTGTGTGTGTTAGTGAGTGCTGGAGAGTGTGTGTGTGTGTGTGTTAGTGAGTGCTGGAGAGTGTGTGTGTTAGTGAGTATTTGTGTTAGTGAATGCTGGAGAGTGTGTGTGTGTTAGTGAGTGCTGGAGAGTGTGTGTGTGTGTGTTAGTGAGTGCTGGAGAGTGTGTGTGTGTGTTAGTGAGTGCTGGAGAGTGTGTGTGTGTGTTAGTGAATGCTGGAGAGTGTGTGTGTGTGTGTGTTAGTGAGTGCTGGAGAGTGTGTGTGTGGGTGTTAGTGAGTGCTGGAGAGTGTGTGTGTGTGTTAGTGAGTGCTGGAGAGTGTGTGTGTGTGTGTTAGTGGGTGTGTGTGTTAGTCAGTGCTGGAGAGTGTGTGTGTGGGTGTTAGTGAGTGCTGGAGAGTGTGTGTGTGTGTTAGTGAGTGCTGGAGAGTGTGTGTGTGTGTGTGTGTGTGTTAGTGAGTGCGGGAGTGTGTGTGTGTGTGTGTGTTAGTGAGTGCTGGAGAGTGTGTGTGTGTGTGTGTGTTAGTGAGTGCTGGAGTGTGTGTGTGTGTGTGTTAGTGAGTGCTGGAGAGTGTGTGTGTGTGTGTGTGTGTGTGTTAGTGAGTGCTGGAGAGTGTGTGAGTGTGTGTGTTAGTGAGTGCTGGAGAGTGTGTGTGTGTGTGTTAGTGAGTGCTGGAGTGTGTGTGTGTGGGTGTGTGTGTGTGTGTTAGTAAGTGCTGGAGAGTGTGTGTGTGTGTGTGTGTGTGTGTTAGTGAGTGCTGGAGAGTGTATGTGTGTGTGTTAGTGAGTGCTGGAGAGTGTGTGTGTGTGTCTGTGTGGTCGTGAGTGCTGGAGAGTGTGTGTGTGTGTGTGTTAGTGAGTGCTGGAGAGTGTGTGTGTGTGTCAGTGAGTGCTGGAGAGTGTGTGTGTGTTCGTGAGTGTGTGTGTTCGTGAGTGCTGGAGAGTGTGTGGGTGTTAGTGAGTGCTGGAGAGTGTGTGTGTGTGAGTGTTAGTGAGTGCTGGAGAGTGTGTGTGTGTTAGTGAGTGCTGGAGAGTGTGTGTGTGTGTTAGTGAGTGCTGGAGAGTGTGTGTGTGTGTGTGTGTGTGTGTGTTAGTGAGTGCTGGAGAGTGTGTGTGTGTGTTAGTGAGTGCTGGAGAGTGTGTGTGTGTGTGTGTGTTAGTGAGTGCTGGAGAGTGTGTGTGTGTGTGTTAGTGAGTGCTGGGGAGTGTGTGTGTGTGTTAGTGAGTGCTGGAGAGTGTGTGTGTGTGTGTTAGTGAGTGCTGGAGAGTGTGTATGTGTGTTAGTGAGTGCTGGAGAGTGTGTGTGTGTTAGTGAGTGCTGGAGACTGTGTGTGTGTGTGTGTTAGTGAGTGCTGGAGAGTGTGTGTGTGTGTGTGTTAGTGAGTGCTGGAGAGTGTGTGTGTGGGTGTTAGTGAGTGCTGGAGTGAGTGTGTGTGTGTGTGTGTGTGTTAGTGAGTGCTGGAAAGTGTGTGTGTGTGTTAGTGAGTGCTGGAGAGTGTGTGTGTGTGTTGGTTAGTGCTGGAGAGTGTGTGTGTGTGTGTCAGTGAGTGCTGGAGTGTGTGTGTGTGTTAGTGAGTGCTGGAGTGTGTGTGTGTGTGTGTGTTAGTGAGTGCTGGAGAGTGTGTGTGTGTTAGTGAGTGCTGGAGAGTGTGTGTGTGTGTGTTAGTGAGTGCTGGAGAGTGTGTGTGTGTGTTAGTGAGTGCTGGAGTGTGTGTGTTAGTGAGTGCTGGAGAGTGTGTGTGTGTGTTAGTGAGTGCTGGAGAGTGTGTGTGTGTGTTAGTGAGTGCTGGAGAGTGTGTGTGTGTGTGTTAGTGAGTGCTGGAGAGTGTGTGTGTTAGTGAGTGCTGGAGAATGTGTGTGTGTGTGTGTGTGTCAGTGAGTGCTGGAGAGTGTGTGTGTGTGTGTGTGTGTTAGTGAGTGTGTGTGTTAGTGAGTGCTGGAGAGTGTGTGTGTGTGTTAGTGAGTGCTGGAGAGTGTGTGTGTGTGTTAGTGAGTGCTGGAGAGTGTGTGTGTGTGTTCGTGAGTGCTGGAGAGTGTGTGTGTGTGTTAGTGAGTGCTGGAGAGTGTGTGTGTGTGAGTGTTAGTGAGTGCTGGAGAGTGTGTGTGTGTGAGTGTTAGTGAGTGCTGGAGAGTGTGTGTGTGTGTGTCAGTGAGTGCTGGAGAGTGTGTGTGTGTGTGTGTGTGTTAGTGAATGCTGGAGAGTGTGTGTGTGTGTTAGTGAGTGCTGGAGAGTGTGTGTGTGTGTGTGTTAGTGATTGCTGGAGAGTGTGTGTGTTAGTGAGTGCTGGAGAATGTGTGTGTGTGTGTGTGTGTCAGTGAGTGCTGGACAGTGTGTGTGTGTGTGTGTTAGTGAGTGTGTGTGTTAGTGAGTGCTGGAGAGTGTGTGTGTTAGTGAGTGCTGGAGAGTGTGTGTGTGTGTCAGTGTGTGCTGGAGAGTGTGTGTGTGTGTCAGTGTGTGCTGGAGAGTGTGTGTGTGTGTGTGTGTGTCAGTGAGTGCTGGAGAGTGTGTGTGTGTGTTAGTGAGTGCTGGAGAGTGTGTGTGTGTGTGTGTTAGTGAGTGCTGGAGAGTGTGTGTGTGTGTTAGTGAGTGCTGGAGAGTGTGTGTGTGTGTGTGTTAGTGAGTGCTGGAGAGTGTGTGTGTGTGAGTGTTAGTGAGTGCTGGAGAGTGTGTGTGTGTGAGTGTTAGTGAGTGCTGGAGAGTGTGTGTGTGTGTGTGTGATAGTGAGTGCTGGGGTGTGTGTGTGATAGTGAGTGCTGGGGAGTGTGTGTGTGGGTATTAGTGAGTGCTGGAGAGTGTGTGTGTGTGTGTGTGTGTGTGTTAGTGAGTGCTGGAGAGTGTGTGTGTGTGTGTGTGTGTGTTAGTGAGTGCTGGAGAGTGTGTGTGTGTGTGTGTGTGTCAGTGAGTGCTGGAGAGTGTGTGTGTGTGTCAGTGAATGCTGGAGAGTGTGTGTGTGTGTGTTAGTGAGTGCTGGAGAGTGTGTGTGTGTGTGTTAGTGGGTGTGTGTGTTAGTCAGTGCTGGAGAGTGTGTGTGTGTGTGTTAGTGAGTGCTGGAGAGTGTGTGTGTCTGTTAGTGAGTGCTGGAGAGTGTGTGTGTGTGTGTTAGTGAGTGCGGGAGTGTGTGTGTGTGTGTGTGTGTTAGTGAGTGCTGGAGAGTGTGTGTGTGTGTGTGTGTGTGTTAGTGAGTGCTGGAGTGAGTGTGTGTGTGTGTTAGTGAGTGCTGGAGAGTGTGTGTGTGTGTGTGTGTGTTAGTGAGTGCTGGAGAGTGTGTGTGTGTGTGTTAGTGAGTGCTGGAGAGTGTGTGTGTGTGTGTTAGTGAGTGCTGGAGTGTGTGTGTGTGGGTGTGTGTGTGTGTGTGTTAGTGAGTGCTGGAGAGTGTGTGTGTGTGTGTGTGTGTTAGTGAGTGCTGGAGAGTGTATGTGTGTGTGTTAGTGAGTGCTGGAGAGTGTGTGTGTGTGTCTGTGTGGTAGTGAGTGCTGGAGAGTGTGTGTGTGTGTGTTAGTGAGTGCTGGAGAGTGTGTGTGTGTGTGTGTGTCAGTGAGTTCTGGAGAGTGTGTGTGTGTGTGTGTGTTCGTGAGTGTGTGTGTTCGTGAGTGCTGGAGAGTGTGTGGGTGTTAGTGAGTGCTGGAGAGTGTGTGTGTGTGAGTGTTAGTGAGTGCTGAAGAGTGTGTGTGTGTTAGTGAGTGCTGGAGAGTGTGTGTGTGTGTTAGTGAGTGCTGGAGAGTGTGTGTGTGTGTGTGTGTGTTAGTGAGTGCTGGAGAGTGTGTGTGTGTGTTAGTGAGTGCTGGAGAGTGTGTGTGTGTGTGTGTGTGTGTGTGTTAGTGAGTGCTGGAGAGTGTGTGTTTGTGAGTGCTGGAGAGTGTGTGTGTGTGTGAGTGAGTGAGTGCTGGAGAGTGTGTGTGTGTGTGTTAGTGAGTGCTGGGGAGTGTGTGTGTGTGTTAGTGAGTGCTGGAGAGTGTGTGTGTGTGTGTTAGTGAGTGCTGGAGAGTGTGTATGTGTGTTAGTGAGTGCTGGAGAGTGTGTGTGTGTTAGTGAGTGCTGGAGACTGTGTGTGTGTGTGTGTTAGTGAGTGCTGGAGAGTGTGTGTGTGTGTGTGTTAGTGAGTGCTGGAGAGTGTGTGTGTGGGTGTTAGTGAGTGCTGGAGTGAGTGTGTGTGTGTGTGTGTGTGTGTTAGTGAGTGCTGGAGAGTGTGTGTGTGTGTTAGTTAGTGCTGGAGAGTGTGTGTGTGTGTGTCAGTGAGTGCTGGAGTGTGTGTGTGTGTTAGTGAGTGCTGGAGTGTGTGTGTGTGTTAGTGAGTGCTGGAGAGTGTGTGTGTGTTAGTGAGTGCTGGAGTGTGTGTGTGTGTGTTAGTGAGTGCTGGAGAGTATGTGTGTGTGTTAGTGTGTGCTGGAGAGTGTGTGTGTGTGTGTGTGTGTGTTAGTGAGTGCTGGAGAATGTGTGTGTGTGTGTGTGTCAGTGAGTGCTGGAGAGTGTGTGTGTGTGTGTGTTAGTGAGTGTGTGTGTTAGTGAGTGCTGGAGAGTGTGTGTGTGTGTGTGTGTTAGTGAGTGCTGGAGAGTGTGTGTGTGTGTTAGTGAGTGCTGGAGAGTGTGTGTGTGTGTGTTCGTGAGTGCTGGAGAGTGTGTGTGTGTTAGTGAGTGCTGGAGAGTGTGTGTGTGTGTGAGTGAGTGCTGGAGAGTGTGTGTGTGTGTGTTAGTGAGTGCTGGAGAGAGTGTGTGTGTGTGTGTGTTAGTGAGTGCTGGAGAGTATGTGTGTGTGTTAGTGAGTGCTGGAGAGTGTGTGTGTGTGTTAGTGAGTGCTGGAGAGTGTGTGTGTGTGTGTTAGTGAGTGCTGGAGAGTGTGTGTGTTAGTGAGTGCTGGAGAATGTGTGTGTGTGTGTGTGTCAGTGAGTGCTGGAGAGTGTGTGTGTGTGTGTGTGTGTGTGTTAGTGAGTGTGTGTGTTAGTGAGTGCTGGAGAGTGTGTGTGTGTGTCAGTGTGTGCTGGAGAGTGTGTGTGTGTGTCAGTGTGTGCTGGAGAGTGTGTGTGTGTGTGTGTTAGTGAGTGCTGGAGAGTGTGTGTGTGTGTTAGTGAGTGCTGGAGAGTGTGTGTGTGTGTGTTAGTGAGTGCTGGAGAGTGTGTGTGTGTGTTAGTGAGTGCTGGAGAGTGTGTGTGTGTGTGTGTTAGTGAGTGCTGGAGAGTGTGTGTGTGTGTTAGTGAGTGCTGGAGAGTGTGTGTGTGAGTGAGTGCTGGAGAGTGTGTGTGTGTGTGTGTTAGTGAGTGCTGGAGAGTGTGTGTGTGTGAGTGTTAGTGAGTGCTGGAGAGTGTGTGTGTGGGTATTAGTGAGTGCTGGAGAGTGTGTGTGTGTGTGTGTGTGTGTTAGTGAGTGCTGGAGAGTGTGTGTGTGTGAGTGTTAGTGAGTGCTGGAGTGTGTGTGTGTGTGTGTTAGTGAGTGCTGGAGAGTGTGTGTGTGTGTGTGTGTGTGTTAGTGAGTGCTGGAGAGTGTGTGTGTGTGTGTGTGTGTCAGTGAGTGCTGGAGAGTGTGTGTGTGTGTGTTAGTGAGTGTGTGTGTTAGTGAGTGCTGGAGAGTGTGTGTGTGTTAGTGAGTGCTGGAGAGTGTGTGTGTGTGAGTGTTAGTGAGTGCTGGAGAGTGTGTGTGTGTTAGTGAGTGCTGGAGTGTGTGTGTGTGTGTGTTAGTGAGTGCTGGAGAGTGTGTGTGTGTGTGTGTGTGAGTGAGTGCTGGAGAGTGTGTGTGTTAGTGAGTGCTGGAGAGTGTGTGTGTGTTAGTGAGTGCTGGAGAGTGTGTGTGTGTGTGTGTTAGTGAGTGTGTGTGTTAGTGAGTGCTGGAGAGTGTGTGTGTGTGTCAGTGAGTGCTGGAGAGTGTGTGTGTGTGTGTGTGTTAGTGAGTGCTGGAGAGTGTATGTGTGTGTGTTAGTGAGTGCTGGAGAGTGTGTGTGTGTGTGTGTGTGTGTTAGTGAGTGCTGGAGTGAGTGTGTGTGTGTGTTAGTGAGTGCTGGAGAGTGTGTGTGTGTGTGTGTGTGTGTTAGTGAGTGCTGGAGAGTGTGTGTGTGTGTGTTAGTCAGTGCTGGAGAGTGTGTGTGTGTGTGTTAGTGAGTGCTGGAGTGTGTGTGTGTGGGTGTGTGTGTGTGTGTGTTAGTGAGTGCTGGAGAGTGTGTGTGTGTGTGTGTGTGTTAGTGAGTGCTGGAGAGTGTATGTGTGTGTGTTAGTGAGTGCTGGAGAGTGTGTGTGTGTGTCTGTGTGGTAGTGAGTGCTGGAGAGTGTGTGTGTGTGTGTGTTAGTGAGTGCTGGAGAGTGTGTGTGTGTGTGTGTGTCAGTGAGTGCTGGAGAGTGTGTGTGTGTGTGTGTGTTCGTGAGTGTGTGTGTTCGTGAGTGCTGGAGAGTGTGTGGGTGTTAGTGAGTGCTGGAGAGTGTGTGTGTGTGAGTGTTAGTGAGTGCTGAAGAGTGTGTGTGTGTTAGTGAGTGCTGGAGAGTGTGTGTGTGTGTTAGTGAGTGCTGGAGAGTGTGTGTGTGTGTGTGTGTGTTAGTGAGTGCTGGAGAGTGTGTGTGTGTGTTAGTGAGTGCTGGAGAGTGTGTGTGTGTGTGTGTGTGTTAGTGAGTGCTGGAGAGTGTGTGTTTGTGAGTGCTGGAGAGTGTGTGTGTGTGTGAGTGAGTGAGTGCTGGAGAGTGTGTGTGTGTGTTAGTGAGTGCTGGGGAGTGTGTGTGTGTTAGTGAGTGCTGGAGACTGTGTGTGTGTGTGTGTGTTAGTGAGTGCTGGAGAGTGTGTGTGTGTGTGTGTTAGTGAGTGCTGGAGAGTGTGTGTGTGGGTGTTAGTGAGTGCTGGAGTGAGTGTGTGTGTGTGTGTGTGTTAGTGAGTGCTGGAGAGTGTGTGTGTGTGTTAGTTAGTGCTGGAGAGTGTGTGTGTGTGTGTCAGTGAGTGCTGGAGTGTGTGTGTGTGTGTGTTAGTGAGTGCTGGAGTGTGTGTGTGTGTTAGTGAGTGCTGGAGAGTGTGTGTGTGTTAGTGAGTGCTGGAGTGTGTGTGTGTGTGTTAGTGAGTGCTGGAGAGTATGTGTGTGTGTTAGTGTGTGCTGGAGAGTGTGTGTGTGTGTGTGTGTGTGTGTTAGTGAGTGCTGGAGAATGTGTGTGTGTGTGTGTGTCAGTGAGTGCTGGAGAGTGTGTGTGTGTGTGTGTTAGTGAGTGTGTGTGTTAGTGAGTGCTGGAGAGTGTGTGTGTTAGTGAGTGCTGGAGAGTGTGTGTGTGTGTTAGTGAGTGCTGGAGAGTGTGTGTGTGTGTGTTCGTGAGTGCTGGAGAGTGTGTGTGTGTTAGTGAGTGCTGGAGAGTGTGTGTGTGTGTGAGTGAGTGCTGGAGAGTGTGTGTGTGTGTGTTAGTGAGTGCTGGAGAGTGTGTGTGTGTGTGTGTGTTAGTGAGTGCTGGAGAGTGTGTGTGTGTGTTAGTGAGTGCTGGAGAGTGTGTGTGTGTGTTAGTGAGTGCTGGAGAGTGTGTGTGTGTGTTAGTGAGTGCTGGAGTGTGTGTGTGTGTGTGTTAGTGAGTGCTGGAGAGTGTGTGTGTTAGTGAGTGCTGGAGAATGTGTGTGTGTGTGTCAGTGAGTGCTGGAGAGTGTGTGTGTGTGTGTTAGTGAGTGTGTGTGTTAGTGAGTGCTGGAGAGTGTGTGTGTGTGTCAGTGTGTGCTGGAGAGTGTGTGTGTGTGTCAGTGTGTGCTGGAGAGTGTGTGTGTGTGTGTGTTAGTGAGTGCTGGAGAGTGTGTGTGTGTGTTAGTGAGTGCTGGAGAGTGTGTGTGTGTGTGTTAGTGAGTGCTGGAGAGTGTGTGTGTGTGTTAGTGAGTGCTGGAGAGTGTGTGTGTGTGTGTGTTAGTGAGTGCTGGAGAGTGTGTGTGTGTGTTAGTGAGTGCTGGAGAGTGTGTGTGTGAGTGAGTGCTGGAGAGTGTGTGTGTGTGTGTGTTAGTGAGTGCTGGAGAGTGTGTGTGTGTGAGTGTTAGTGAGTGCGGGAGAGTGTGTGTGTGGGTATTAGTGAGTGCTGGAGAGTGTGTGTGTGTGTGTGTGTGTGTTAGTGAGTGCTGGAGAGTGTGTGTGTGTGAGTGTTAGTGAGTGCTGGAGTGTGTGTGTGTGTGTGTTAGTGAGTGCTGGAGAGTGTGTGTGTGTGTGTGTGTGTGTTAGTGAGTGCTGGAGAGTGTGTGTGTGTGTGTGTGTGTCAGTGAGTGCTGGAGAGTGTGTGTGTGTGTGTTAGTGAGTGTGTGTGTTAGTGAGTGCTGGAGAGTGTGTGTGTGTTAGTGAGTGCTGGAGAGTGTGTGTGTGTGAGTGTTAGTGAGTGCTGGAGAGTGTGTGTGTGTTAGTGAGTGCTGGAGTGTGTGTGTGTGTGTGTTAGTGAGTGCTGGAGAGTGTGTGTGTGTGTGTGAGTGAGTGCTGGAGAGTGTGTGTGTTAGTGAGTGCTGGAGAGTGTGTGTGTGTTAGTGAGTGCTGGAGAGTGTGTGTGTGTGTGTGTTAGTGAGTGTGTGTGTTAGTGAGTGCTGGAGAGTGTGTGTGTGTGTCAGTGAGTGCTGGAGAGTGTGTGTGTGTGTGTGTGTTAGTGAGTGCTGGAGAGTGTATGTGTGTGTGTTAGTGAGTGCTGGAGAGTGTGTGTGTGTGTGTGTGTGTGTTAGTGAGTGCTGGAGTGAGTGTGTGTGTGTGTTAGTGAGTGCTGGAGAGTGTGTGTGTGTGTGTGTGTGTGTTAGTGAGTGCTGGAGAGTGTGTGTGTGTGTGTTAGTCAGTGCTGGAGAGTGTGTGTGTGTGTGTTAGTGAGTGCTGGAGTGTGTGTGTGTGGGTGTGTGTGTGTGTGTGTTAGTGAGTGCTGGAGAGTGTGTGTGTGTGTGTGTGTGTGTTAGTGAGTGCTGGAGAGTGTATGTGTGTGTGTTAGTGAGTGCTGGAGAGTGTGTGTGTGTGTCTGTGTGGTAGTGAGTGCTGGAGAGTGTGTGTGTGTGTGTGTTAGTGAGTGCTGGAGAGTGTGTGTGTGTGTGTGTGTCAGTGAGTGCTGGAGAGTGTGTGTGTGTGTGTGTGTTCGTGAGTGTGTGTGTTCGTGAGTGCTGGAGAGTGTGTGGGTGTTAGTGAGTGCTGGAGAGTGTGTGTGTGTGAGTGTTAGTGAGTGCTGAAGAGTGTGTGTGTGTTAGTGAGTGCTGGAGAGTGTGTGTGTGTGTTAGTGAGTGCTGGAGAGTGTGTGTGTGTGTGTGTGTGTTAGTGAGTGCTGGAGAGTGTGTGTGTGTGTTAGTGAGTGCTGGAGAGTGTGTGTGTGTGTGTGTGTGTTAGTGAGTGCTGGAGAGTGTGTGTTTGTGAGTGCTGGAGAGTGTGTGTGTGTGTGAGTGAGTGAGTGCTGGAGAGTGTGTGTGTGTGTTAGTGAGTGCTGGGGAGTGTGTGTGTGTTAGTGAGTGCTGGAGACTGTGTGTGTGTGTGTGTGTTAGTGAGTGCTGGAGAGTGTGTGTGTGTGTGTGTTAGTGAGTGCTGGAGAGTGTGTGTGTGGGTGTTAGTGAGTGCTGGAGTGAGTGTGTGTGTGTGTGTGTGTTAGTGAGTGCTGGAGAGTGTGTGTGTGTGTTAGTTAGTGCTGGAGAGTGTGTGTGTGTGTGTCAGTGAGTGCTGGAGTGTGTGTGTGTGTGTTAGTGAGTGCTGGAGTGTGTGTGTGTGTTAGTGAGTGCTGGAGAGTGTGTGTGTGTTAGTGAGTGCTGGAGTGTGTGTGTGTGTGTTAGTGAGTGCTGGAGAGTATGTGTGTGTGTTAGTGTGTGCTGGAGAGTGTGTGTGTGTGTGTGTGTGTTAGTGAGTGCTGGAGAATGTGTGTGTGTGTGTGTGTCAGTGAGTGCTGGAGAGTGTGTGTGTGTGTGTGTTAGTGAGTGTGTGTGTTAGTGAGTGCTGGAGAGTGTGTGTGTGTGTGTGTGTTAGTGAGTGCTGGAGAGTGTGTGTGTGTGTTAGTGAGTGCTGGAGAGTGTGTGTGTGTGTGTTCGTGAGTGCTGGAGAGTGTGTGTGTGTTAGTGAGTGCTGGAGAGTGTGTGTGTGTGTGAGTGAGTGCTGGAGAGTGTGTGTGTGTGTGTTAGTGAGTGCTGGAGAGTGTGTGTGTGTGTGTGTGTTAGTGAGTGCTGGAGAGTGTGTGTGTGTGTTAGTGAGTGCTGGAGAGTGTGTGTGTGTGTTAGTGAGTGCTGGAGAGTGTGTGTGTGTGTGTGTTAGTGAGTGCTGGAGAGTGTGTGTGTTAGTGAGTGCTGGAGAATGTGTGTGTGTGTGTCAGTGAGTGCTGGAGAGTGTGTGTGTGTGTGTGTGTGTGTGTTAGTGAGTGTGTGTGTTAGTGAGTGCTGGAGAGTGTGTGTGTTAGTGAGTGCTGGAGAGTGTGTGTGTGTGTCAGTGTGTGCTGGAGAGTGTGTGTGTGTGTCAGTGTGTGCTGGAGAGTGTGTGTGTGTGTGTGTGTTAGTGAGTGCTGGAGAGTGTGTGTGTGTGTTAGTGAGTGCTGGAGAGTGTGTGTGTGTGTGTGTTAGTGAGTGCTGGAGAGTGTGTGTGTGTGTTAGTGAGTGCTGGAGAGTGTGTGTGTGAGTGAGTGCTGGAGAGTGTGTGTGTGTGTGTGTTAGTGAGTGCTGGAGAGTGTGTGTGTGTGAGTGTTAGTCAGTGCTGGAGAGTGTGTGTGTGGGTATTAGTGAGTGCTGGAGAGTGTGTGTGTGTGTGTGTGTGTGTGTTAGTGAGTGCTGGAGAGTGTGTGTGTGTGAGTGTTAGTGAGTGCTTGTGTGTGTGTGTGTTAGTGAGTGCTGGAGAGTGTGTGTGTGTGTGTGTGTGTGTTAGTGAGTGCTGGAGAGTGTGTGTGTGTGTGTCAGTGAGTGCTGGAGAGTGTGTGTGTGTGTGTTAGTGAGTGTGTGTGTTAGTGAGTGCTGGAGAGTGTGTGTGTGTTAGTGAGTGCTGGAGAGTGTGTGTGTGTGAGTGTTAGTGAGTGCTGGAGAGTGTGTGTGTGTTAGTGAGTGCTGGAGAGTGTGTGTGTGTGTTAGTGAGTGCTGGAGAGTGTGTGTGTGTTAGTGAGTGCTGGAGTGTGTGTGTGTGTGTGTTAGTGAGTGCTGGAGAGTGTGTGTGTGTGTGTGTGTGTGAGTGAGTGCTGGAGAGTGTGTGTGTTAGTGAGTGCTGGAGAGTGTGTGTGTGTTAGTGAGTGCTGGAGAGTGTGTGTGTGTGTGTGTTAGTGAGTGTGTGTGTTAGTGAGTGCTGGAGAGTGTGTGTGTGTGTCAGTGAGTGCTGGAGAGTGTGTGTGTGTGTGTGTTAGTGAGTGCTGGAGAGTGTGTGTGTGTGTGTTAGTGAGTATTTGTGTTAGTGAATGCTGGAGAGTGTGTGTGTGTGTGTGTGTGTTAGTGTGTGTGTGTGTGTTAGTGAGTGCTGGAGAGTGTGTGTGTGGGTGTTAGTGAGTGCTGGAGAGTGTGTGTGTGTTAGTGGGTGTGTGTGTTAGTGAGTGCTGGAGAGTGTGTGTGTGTGTGTGTTAGTGAGTGCTGGAGAGTGTGTGTGTGTGGATGTGTTGGTGAGTGCCGGAGAGTGTGTGTGTGAGTGTGTGTGTTAGTGAGTGCTGGAGAGTGTGTGTGTGTTAGTGAGTGCTGGAGAGTGTGTGTGTGTGTGTGTTAGTGAGTGCTGGAGAGTGTGTGTGTGTGTGTTGATGAGTGCTGGAGAGTGTGTGTGTGTGTGTGTGTGTGTTAGTGAGTGCTGGAGTGTGTGTGTGTGTGTGTGTGTGTGTGTGTGTTAGTGAGTGCTGGAGAGTGTGTGTGTGTTAGTGAGTGCTGGAGAGTGTGTGAGTGTGTTAGTGAGTGCTGGAGAGTGTGTGTGTGTGTGTGTGTGTGTTAGTGAGTGCTAGAGAGTGTGTGTGTGTGTGTGTGTTAGTGAGTGCTGGAGAGTGTGTGTGTGTGTGTGTGTTAGTGAGTGCTGGAGTGTGTGTGTGTGTTAGTGAGTGCTGGAGAGTGTGTGTGTGTGTGTTAGTGAGTGCTGGAGAGTGTGTGTGTGTGTGTGTTAGTGAGTGCTGGAGAGTGTGTGTGTGTGTTAGTGGGTGCTGGAGAGTGTGTGTGTGGGTGTCAGTGAGTGCTGGAGTGTGTGTGTGTGTGTGTGTGTGTTAGTGAGTGCTGGAGAGTGTTTGTGTTTGTCAGTGAGTGCTGGAGTGTGTGTGTGTGTGTGTGTGTTAGTGAGTGCTGGAGAGTGTGTGTGTGTGTGTGTTAATGAGTGCTGGAGAGTGTGTGTGTGTTAGTGAGTGCTGGAGAGTGTGTGTGTGTGTGTTAGTGAGTGCTGGAGAGTGTGTGTGTGTTAGTGAATGCTGGAGAGTGTGTGTGTGTGTTAGTGAGTGCTGGAGAGTGTGTGTGTGTGTGTGTTAGTGAGTGCTGGAGAGTATGTGTGTGTGTTAGTGAGTGCTGGAGAGTGTGTGTGTGTGTGTGTTAGTGAGTGCTGGAGAGTGTGTGTGTGTGGATGTGTTGGTGAGTGCCGGAGAGTGTGTGTGTGAGTGTGTGTGTTAGTGAGTGCTGGAGAGTGTGTGTGTGTGTGTGTTAGTGAGTGCTGGAGAGTGTGTGTGTGTGTGTTGATGAGTGCTGGAGAGTGTGTGTGTGTGTGTGTGTGTGTGTTAGTGAGTGCTGGAGTGTGTGTGTGTGTGTGTGTGTGTGTGTGTGTGTGTTAGTGAGTGCTGGAGAGTGTGTGTGTGTTAGTGAGTGCTGGAGAGTGTGTGTGTGTTAGTGAGTGCTGGAGAGTGTGTGTGTGTGTGTGTTAGTGAGTGCTAGAGAGTGTGTGTGTGTGTGTGTGTTAGTGAGTGCTGGAGAGTGTGTGTGTGTGTGTGTGTTAGTGAGTGCTGGAGTGTGTGTGTGTGTTAGTGAGTGCTGGAGAGTGTGTGTGTGTGTTAGTGAGTGCTGGAGAGTGTGTGTGTGTGTGTGTTAGTGAGTGCTGGAGAGTGTGTGTTAGTGAGTGCTGGAGAGTGTGTGTGTGTTAGTGAGTGCTGGGGAGTGTGTGTGTGTGTTGGTGAGTGCTGGAGAGTGTGTGTGTGTGTGTTAGTGAGTGCTGGAGAGTGTGTGTGTGTTAGTGAGTGCTGGAGACTGTGTGTGTGTGAGTGTTAGTGAGTGCTGGAGAGTGTGTGTGTGTGTGTGTTAGTGGGTGCTGGAGAGTGTGTGTGTGGGTGTCAGTGAGTGCTGGAGTGTGTGTGTGTGTGTGTGTGTGTGTTAGTGAGTGCTGGAGAGTGTTTGTGTGTGTCAGTGAGTGCTGGAGTGTGTGTGTGTGTGTGTGTTAGTGAGTGCTGGAGAGTGTGTGTGTGTGTGTGTTAATGAGTGCTGGAGAGTGTGTGTGTGTTAGTGAGTGCTGGAGAGTGTGTGTGTGTGTGTGTTAGTGAGTGCTGGAGAGTGTGTGTGTGTTAGTGAATGCTGGAGAGTGTGTGTGTGTGTTAGTGAGTGCTGGAGAGTGTGTGTGTGTGTGTGTTAGTGAGTGCTGGAGAGTATGTGTGTGTGTTAGTGAGTGCTGGAGAGTGTGTGTGTGTGTGAGTGTTAGTGAGTGCTGGAGAGTGTGTGTGTGTTAGTGAGTGCTGGAGAGTGTGTGTGTGTGTGTGTTAATGAGTGCTAGAGAGTGTGTGTGTGTTAGTGAGTGCTGGAGAGTGTGTGTGTGTGTGTTAGTGAGTGCTGGAGAGTGTGTGTGTGTTAGTGAATGCTGGAGAGTGTGTGTGTGTGTTAGTGAGTGCTGGAGAGTGTGTGTGTGTGTGTGTTAGTGAGTGCTGGAGAGTATGTGTGTGTGTTAGTGAGTGCTGGAGAGTGTGTGTGTGTGTGAGTGTTAGTGAGTGCTGGAGAGTGTGTGTGTGTTAGTGAGTGCTGGAGAGTGTGTGTGTGTGTGTGTGTTAGTGAGTGCTGGAGAGTGTGTGTGTGTTAGTGAGTGCTGGAGACTGTGTGTGTGTGAGTGTTAGTGAGTGCTGGAGAGTGTGTGTGTGTGTGTTAGTGAGTGCTGGAGAGTGTGTGTGTGGGTGTTAGTGAGTGCTGGAGAGTGTGTGTGTGTGTCAGTGAGTGCTGGAGTGTGTGTGTATGTTAGTGAGTGCTGGAGAGTGTGTGTGTGTTAGTGAATGCTGGAGAGTGTGTGTGTGTGTTAGTGAGTGCTGGAGTGTGTGTGTGTGTGTGTGTGTTAGTGAGTGCTGGAGAGTATGTGTGTGTGTTAGTGAGTGCTAGAGAGTGTGTGTGTGTGTGAGTGTTAGTGAGTGCTGGAGAGTGTGTGTGTGTTAGTGAGTGCTGGAGAGTGTGTGTGTGTGTGTGTTAGTGAGTGCTGGAGAGTGTGTGTGTGTGTTAGTGAGTGCTGGAGAGTGTGTGTGTGTGTGAGTGTTAGTGAGTGCTGGAGAGTGTGTGTGTGTTAGTGAGTGCTGGAGAGTGTGTGTGTGTTAGTGAGTGCTGGAGAGTGTGTGTGTGTGTGTGAGTGCTGGAGAGTGTGTGTGTGTTAGTGAATGCTGGAGAGTGTGTGTGTGTGTTAGTGAGTGCTGGAGTGTGTGTGTGTGTGTGTGTGTTAGTGAGTGCTGGAGAGTATGTGTGTGTGTTAGTGAGTGCTAGAGAGTGTGTGTGTGTGTGAGTGTTAGTGAGTGCTGGAGAGTGTGTGTGTGTTAGTGAGTGCTGGAGAGTGTGTGTGTGTGTGTGTGTGTTAGTGAGTGCTGGAGAGTGTGTGTGTGTGTGAGTGTTAGTGAGTGCTGGAGAGTGTGTGTGTGTTAGTGAGTGCTGGAGAGTGTGTGTGTGAGTGAGTGCTGGAGAGTGTGTGTGTGTGTGTTAGTGAGTGCTGGAGAGTATGTGTGTGTGTTAGTGAGTGCTGGAGAGTGTGTGTGTGTGTGAGTGTTAGTGAGTGCTGGAGAGTGTGTGTGTGTTAGTGAGTGTTGGAGAGTGTGTGTGTGTGTGTGAGTGAGTGCTTGAGAGTGTGTGTGTGTGTTAGTGAGTGTGTGTGTTAGTGAGTGCTGGAGAGTGTGTGTGTGTGTGTGTTAGTGAGTGCTGGAGAGTGTGTGTGTGTGTGTTAGTGGGTGTGTGTGTTAGTGAGTGCTGGAGAGTGTGTGTGTGTGTGTGTTAGTGAGTGCTGGAGAGTGTGTGTGTGTTAGTGAGTGCTGGGGAGTGTGTGTGTGTGTTAGTGAGTGCTGGAGAGTGTGTGTGTGTGGAGAGTGTGTGTTAGTGAGTGCTGGAGAGTGTGTGTGTGTGTGTGTTAGTGAGTGCTGGAGAGTGTGTGTGTGTTAGTGAGTGCTGGAGAGTGTGTGTGTGTGTTGGTGAGTGCTGGAGAGTGTGTGTGTGTGTGTGTGTTGGTGAGTGCTGGAGAGTGTGTGTGTGTTAGTGAGTGCTGGAGAGTGTGTGTGTGTGTTAGTGAGTGCTGGAGTGTGTGTGTGTGTGTGTTGGTGAGTGCTGGAGAGTGTGTGTGTTAGTGAGTGCTGGAGAGAGTGTGTTAGTGAGTGCTGGAGAGTGTGTGTGTGTGTGTTAGTGAGTGCTGGAGTGTGTGTGTGTGGGTGTGTGTGTGTGTGTTAGTGAGTGCTGGAGAGTGTGTGTGTGTGTGTGTGTGTGTTAGTGAGTGCTGGAGAGTGTATGTGTGTGTGTTAGTGAGTGCTGGAGAGTGTGTGTGTGTCTGTGTGGTAGTGAGTGCTGGAGAGTGTGTGTGTGTGTGTGTTAGTGAGTGCTGGAGAGTGTGTGTGTGTGTGTGTGTCAGTGAGTGCTGGAGAGTGTGTGTGTGTGTGTTCGTGAGTGTGTGTGTTCGTGAGTGCTGGAGAGTGTGTGGGTGTTAGTGAGTGCTGGAGAGTGTGTGTGTGTGAGTGTTAGTGAGTGCTGAAGAGTGTGTGTGTGTTAGTGAGTGCTGGAGAGTGTGTGTGTGTGTTAGTGAGTGCTGGAGAGTGTGTGTGTGTGTGTGTGTTAGTGAGTGCTGGAGAGTGTGTGTGTGTGTTAGTGAGTGCTGGAGAGTGTGTGTGTGTGTGTGTGTGTTAGTGAGTGCTGGAGAGTGTGTGTTTGTGAGTGCTGGAGAGTGTGTGTGTGTGTGAGTGAGTGAGTGCTGGAGAGTGTGTGTGTGTGTTAGTGAGTGCTGGGGAGTGTGTGTGTGTTAGTGAGTGCTGGAGACTGTGTGTGTGTGTGTGTTAGTGAGTGCTGGAGAGTGTGTGTGTGTGTGTGTTAGTGAGTGCTGGAGAGTGTGTGTGTGGGTGTTAGTGAGTGCTGGAGTGAGTGTGTGTGTGTGTGTTAGTGAGTGCTGGAGAGTGTGTGTGTGTGTTAGTTAGTGCTGGAGAGTGTGTGTGTGTGTGTCAGTGAGTGCTGGAGTGTGTGTGTGTGTGTGTTAGTAAGTGCTGGAGTGTGTGTGTGTGTTAGTGAGTGCTGGAGAGTGTGTGTGTGTTAGTGAGTGCTGGAGTGTGTGTGTGTGTGTTAGTGAGTGCTGGAGAGTATGTGTGTGTGTTAGTGTGTGCTGGAGAGTGTGTGTGTGTGTGTGTGTGTTAGTGAGTGCTGGAGAATGTGTGTGTGTGTGTGTCAGTGAGTGCTGGAGAGTGTGTGTGTGTGTGTGTTAGTGAGTGTGTGTGTTAGTGAGTGCTGGAGAGTGTGTGTGTGTGTGTGTGTTAGTGAGTGCTGGAGAGTGTGTGTGTGTGTTAGTGAGTGCTGGAGAGTGTGTGTGTGTGTGTTCGTGAGTGCTGGAGAGTGTGTGTGTGTTAGTGAGTGCTGGAGAGTGTGTGTGTGTGTGAGTGAGTGCTGGAGAGTGTGTGTGTGTGTGTTAGTGAGTGCTGGAGAGTGTGTGTGTGTGTGTGTGTTAGTGAGTGCTGGAGAGTATGTGTGTGTGTTAGTGAGTGCTGGAGAGTGTGTGTGTGTGTTAGTGAGTGCTGGAGAGTGTGTGTGTGTGTGTTAGTGAGTGCTGGAGAGTGTGTGTGTGTGTGTGTTAGTGAGTGCTGGAGAGTGTGTGTGTTAGTGAGTGCTGGAGAATGTGTGTGTGTGTGTCAGTGAGTGCTGGAGAGTGTGTGTGTGTGTGTTAGTGAGTGTGTGTGTTAGTGAGTGCTGGAGAGTGTGTGTGTTAGTGAGTGCTGGAGAGTGTGTGTGTGTGTCAGTGTGTGCTGGAGAGTGTGTGTGTGTGTCAGTGTGTGCTGGAGAGTGTGTGTGTGTGTGTGTGTTAGTGAGTGCTGGAGAGTGTGTGTGTGTGTTAGTGAGTTCTGGAGAGTGTGTGTGTGTGTGTGTTAGTGAGTGCTGGAGAGTGTGTGTGTGTGTTAGTGAGTGCTGGAGAGTGTGTGTGTGAGTGAGTGCTGGAGAGTGTGTGTGTGTGTGTGTTAGTGAGTGCTGGAGAGTGTGTGTGTGTGAGTGTTAGTGAGTGCTGGAGAGTGTGTGTGTGGGTATTAGTGAGTGCTGGAGAGTGTGTGTGTGTGTGTGTGTGTGTGTTAGTGAGTGCTGGAGAGTGTGTGTGTGTGAGTGTTAGTGAGTGCTGGAGTGTGTGTGTGTGTGTGTTAGTGAGTGCTGGAGAGTGTGTGTGTGTGTGTGTGTGTGTGTTAGTGAGTGCTGGAGAGTGTGTGTGTGTGTGTGTGTCAGTGAGTGCTGGAGAGTGTGTGTGTGTGTGTTAGTGAGTGTGTGTGTTAGTGAGTGCTGGAGAGTGTGTGTGTGTTAGTGAGTGCTGGAGAGTGTGTGTGTGTGAGTGTTAGTGAGTGCTGGAGAGTGTGTGTGTGTTAGTGAGTGCTGGAGAGTGTGTGTGTGTGTTAGTGAGTGCTGGAGAGTGTGTGTGTGTTAGTGAGTGCTGGAGTGTGTGTGTGTGTGTGTTAGTGAGTGCTGGAGAGTGTGTGTGTGTGTGTGTGTGAGTGAGTGCTGGAGAGTGTGTGTGTTAGTGAGTGCTGGAGAGTGTGTGTTTGTTAGTGAGTGCTGGAGAGTGTGTGTGTGTGTGTGTTAGTGAGTGCTGGAGAGTGTGTGTGTGTGTCAGTGAGTGCTGGAGAGTGTGTGTGTGTGTGTGTTAGTGAGTGCTGGAGAGTGTGTGTGTGTGTGTTAGTGAGTATTTGTGTTAGTGAATGCTGGAGAGTGTGTGTGTGTGTGTGTGTGTTAGTGTGTGTGTGTGTGTTAGTGAGTGCTGGAGAGTGTGTGTGTGTGTGTTAGTGAGTGCTGGAGAGTGTGTGTGTGGGTGTTAGTGAGTGCTGGAGAGTGTGTGTGTGTGTGTGTTAGTGAGTGTGTGTGTTAGTGAGTGCTGGAGAGTGTGTGTGTGTGTCAGTGAGTGCTGGAGAGTGTGTGTGTGTGTGTGTTAGTGAGTGCTGGAGAGAGTGTGTGTGTGTGTGTGTGAGTATTTGTGTTAGTGAATGCTGGAGAGTGTGTGTGTGTGTGTGTGTGTGTTAGTGTGTGTGTGTGTGTTAGTGAGTGCTGGAGAGTGTGTGTGTGTGTGTTAGTGAGTGCTGGAGAGTGTGTGTGTGGGTGTTAGTGAGTGCTGGAGAGTGTGTGTGTGTTAGTGGGTGTGTGTGTTAGTGAGTGCTGGAGAGTGTGTGTGTGTGTGTGTTAGTGAGTGCTGGAGAGTGTGTGTGTGTGGATGTGTTGGTGAGTGCCGGAGAGTGTGTGTGTGAGTGTGTGTGTTAGTGAGTGCTGGAGAGTGTGTGTGTGTTAGTGAGTGCTGGAGAGTGTGTGTGTGTGTGTGTTAGTGAGTGCTGGAGAGTGTGTGTGTGTGTGTTGATGAGTGCTGGAGAGTGTGTGTGTGTGTGTGTGTGTGTTAGTGAGTGCTGGAGTGTGTGTGTGTGTGTGTGTGTGTGTGTGTGTTAGTGAGTGCTGGAGAGTGTGTGTGTGTTAGTGAGTGCTGGAGAGTGTGTGTGTGTGTTAGTGAGTGCTGGAGAGTGTGTGTGTGTGTGTGTGTTAGTGAGTGCTAGAGAGTGTGTGTGTGTGTGTGTGTTAGTGAGTGCTGGAGAGTGTGTGTGTGTGGATGTGTTGGTGAGTGCCGGAGAGTGTGTGTGTGAGTGTGTGTGTTAGTGAGTGCTGGAGAGTGTGTGTGTGTGTGTGTTAGTGAGTGCTGGAGAGTGTGTGTGTGTGTGTTGATGAGTGCTGGAGAGTGTGTGTGTGTGTGTGTGTGTGTTAGTGAGTGCTGGAGTGTGTGTGTGTGTGTGTGTGTGTGTGTTAGTGAGTGCTGGAGAGTGTGTGTGTGTTAGTGAGTGCTGGAGAGTGTGTGTGTGTGTTAGTGAGTGCTGGAGTGTGTGTGTGTGTGTGTGTGTGTGTGTGTGTTAGTGAGTGCTGGAGAGTGTGTGTGTGTTAGTGAGTGCTGGAGAGTGTGTGTGTGTGTGTGTTAGTGAGTGCTAGAGAGTGTGTGTGTGTGTGTGTGTTAGTGAGTGCTGGAGAGTGTGTGTGTGTGTGTGTGTTAGTGAGTGCTGGAGTGTGTGTGTGTGTTAGTGAGTGCTGGAGAGTGTGTGTGTGTGTGTGTTAGTGAGTGCTGGAGAGTGTGTGTGTGTGTGTGTTAGTGAGTGCTGGAGAGTGTGTGTTAGTGAGTGCTGGAGAGTGTGTGTGTGTTAGTGAGTGCTGGGGAGTGTGTGTGTGTGTTGGTGAGTGCTGGAGAGTGTGTGTGTGTGTGTGTTAGTGAGTGCTGGAGAGTGTGTGTGTGTTAGTGAGTGCTGGAGACTGTGTGTGTGTGAGTGTTAGTGAGTGCTGGAGAGTGTGTGTGTGTGTGTGTTAGTGGGTGCTGGAGAGTGTGTGTGTGGGTGTCAGTGAGTGCTGGAGTGTGTGTGTGTGTGTGTGTGTGTGTGTGTTAGTGAGTGCTGGAGAGTGTTTGTGTGTGTCAGTGAGTGCTGGAGTGTGTGTGTGTGTGTGTGTTAGTGAGTGCTGGAGAGTGTGTGTGTGTGTGTGTTAATGAGTGCTGGAGAGTGTGTGTGTGTTAGTGAGTGCTGGAGAGTGTGTGTGTGTGTGTTAGTGAGTGCTGGAGAGTGTGTGTGTGTTAGTGAATGCTGGAGAGTGTGTGTGTGTGTTAGTGAGTGCTGGAGAGTGTGTGTGTGTGTGTTAGTGAGTGCTGGAGAGTATGTGTGTGTGTTAGTGAGTGCTGGAGAGTGTGTGTGTGTGTGAGTGTTAGTGAGTGCTGGAGAGTGTGTGTGTGTTAGTGAGTGCTGGAGAGTGTGTGTGTGTGTGTGTTAATGAGTGCTGGAGAGTGTGTGTGTGTTAGTGAGTGCTGGAGAGTGTGTGTGTGTGTGTTAGTGAGTGCTGGAGAGTGTGTGTGTGTTAGTGAATGCTGGAGAGTGTGTGTGTGTGTTAGTGAGTGCTGGAGAGTGTGTGTGTGTGTGTGTTAGTGAGTGCTGGAGAGTATGTGTGTGTGTTAGTGAGTGCTGGAGAGTGTGTGTGTGTGTGAGTGTTAGTGAGTGCTGGAGAGTGTGTGTGTGTTAGTGAGTGCTGGAGAGTGTGTGTGTGTGTGTGTGTTAGTGAGTGCTGGAGAGTGTGTGTGTGTTAGTGAGTGCTGGAGACTGTGTGTGTGTGAGTGTTAGTGAGTGCTGGAGAGTGTGTGTGTGTGTGTTAGTGAGTGCTGGAGAGTGTGTGTGTGTTAGTGAGTGCTGGAGACTGTGTGTGTGTGAGTGTTAGTGAGTGCTGGAGAGTGTGTGTGTGTGTGTGTGTTGGTGAGTGCTGGAGAGTGTGTGTGTGTTAGTGAGTGCTGGAGAGTGTGTGTGTGTGTTAGTGAGTGCTGGAGTGTGTGTGTGTGTGTGTTGGTGAGTGCTGGAGAGTGTGTGTGTTAGTGAGTGCTGGAGAGAGTGTGTTAGTGAGTGCTGGAGAGTGTGTGTGTGTGTGTTAGTGAGTGCTGGAGTGTGTGTGTGTGGGTGTGTGTGTGTGTGTTAGTGAGTGCTGGAGAGTGTGTGTGTGTGTGTGTGTTAGTGAGTGCTGGAGAGTGTATGTGTGTGTGTTAGTGAGTGCTGGAGAGTGTGTGTGTGTCTGTGTGGTAGTGAGTGCTGGAGAGTGTGTGTGTGTGTGTGTGTTAGTGAGTGCTGGAGAGTGTGTGTGTGTGTGTGTGTCAGTGAGTGCTGGAGAGTGTGTGTGTGTGTGTGTGTTCGTGAGTGTGTGTGTTCGTGAGTGCTGGAGAGTGTGTGGGTGTTAGTGAGTGCTGGAGAGTGTGTGTGTGTGTGAGTGTTAGTGAGTGCTGAAGAGTGTGTGTGTGTTAGTGAGTGCTGGAGAGTGTGTGTGTGTGTTAGTGAGTGCTGGAGAGTGTGTGTGTGTGTGTGTGTTAGTGAGTGCTGGAGAGTCTGTGTGTGTGTTAGTGAGTGCTGGAGAGTGTGTGTGTGTGTGTGTGTGTTAGTGAGTGCTGGAGAGTGTGTGTTTGTGAGTGCTGGAGAGTGTGTGTGTGTGTGAGTGAGTGAGTGCTGGAGAGTGTGTGTGTGTGTTAGTGAGTGCTGGGGAGTGTGTGTGTGTTAGTGAGTACTGGAGACTGTGTGTGTGTGTGTGTTAGTGAGTGCTGGAGAGTGTGTGTGTGTGTGTGTTAGTGAGTGCTGGAGAGTGTGTGTGTGGGTGTTAGTGAGTGCTGGAGTGAGTGTGTGTGTGTGTGTGTGTTAGTGAGTGCTGGAGAGTGTGTGTGTGTGTTAGTTAGTGCTGGAGAGTGTGTGTGTGTGTGTCAGTGAGTGCTGGAGTGTGTGTGTGTGTGTTAGTGAGTGCTGGAGTGTGTGTGTGTGTTAGTGAGTGCTGGAGAGTGTGTGTGTGTTAGTGAGTGCTGGAGTGTGTGTGTGTGTGTTAGTGAGTGCTGGAGAGTATGTGTGTGTGTTAGTGTGTGCTGGAGAGTGTGTGTGTGTGTGTGTGTGTCAGTGAGTGCTGGAGAGTGTGTGTGTGTGTGTGTTAGTGAGTGCTGGAGAGTGTGTGTGTGTGTGTGTGTTAGTGAGTGCTGGAGAGTGTGTGTGTGTGTTAGTGAGTGCTGGAGAGTGTGTGTGTGTGTGTTCGTGAGTGCTGGAGAGTGTGTGTGTGTTAGTGAGTGCTGGAGAGTGTGTGTGTGTGTGAGTGAGTGCTGGAGAGTGTGTGTGTGTGTGTTAGTGAGTGCTGGAGAGTGTGTGTGTGTGTGTGTGTTAGTGAGTGCTGGAGAGTATGTGTGTGTGTTAGTGAGTGCTGGAGAGTGTGTGTGTGTGTTAGTGAGTGCTGGAGAGTGTGTGTGTGTGTGTTAGTGAGTGCTGGAGAGTGTGTGTGTGTGTGTTAGTGAGTGCTGGAGAGTGTGTGTGTTAGTGAGTGCTGGAGAATGTGTGTGTGTGTGTCAGTGAGTGCTGGAGAGTGTGTGTGTGTGTGTGTGTGTGTGTTAGTGAGTGTGTGTGTTAGTGAGTGCTGGAGAGTTTGTGTGTTAGTGAGTGCTGGAGAGTGTGTGTGTGTGTCAGTGTGTGCTGGAGAGTGTGTGTGTGTGTCAGTGTGTGCTGGAGAGTGTGTGTGTGTGTGTGTGTTAGTGAGTGCTGGAGAGTGTGTGTGTGTGTTAGTGAGTGCTGGAGAGTGTGTGTGTGTGTGTGTTAGTGAGTGCTGGAGAGTGTGTGTGTGTGTTAGTGAGTGCTGGAGAGTGTGTGTGTGAGTGAGTGCTGGAGAGTGTGTGTGTGTGTGTGTTAGTGAGTGCTGGAGAGTGTGTGTGTGTGAGTGTTAGTGAGTGCTGGAGAGTGTGTGTGTGGGTATTAGTGAGTGCTGGAGAGTGTGTGTGTGTGTGTGTGTGTGTGTTAGTGAGTGCTGGAGAGTGTGTGTGTGTGAGTGTTAGTGAGTGCTGGGGTGTGTGTGTGTGTGTGTTAGTGAGTGCTGGAGAGTGTGTGTGTGTGTGTGTGTGTGTCAGTGAGTGCTGGAGAGTGTGTGTGTGTGTGTTAGTGAGTGTGTGTGTTAGTGAGTGCTGGAGAGTGTGTGTGTGTTAGTGAGTGCTGGAGAGTGTGTGTGTGTGAGTGTTAGTGAGTGCTGGAGAGTGTGTGTGTGTTAGTGAGTGCTGGAGAGTGTGTGTGTGTGTTAGTGAGTGCTGGAGAGTGTGTGTGTGTTAGTGAGTGCTGGAGTGTGTGTCTGTGTGTGTTAGTGAGTGCTGGAGAGTGTGTGTGTGTGTGTGTGTGAGTGAGTGCTGGAGAGTGTGTGTGTTAGTGAGTGCTGGAGAGTGTGTGTTTGTTAGTGAGTGCTGGAGAGTGTGTGTGTGTGTGTGTTAGTGAGTGTGTGTGTTAGTGAGTGCTGGAGAGTGTGTGTGTGTGTCAGTGAGTGCTGGAGAGTGTGTGTGTGTGTGTGTTAGTGAGTGCTGGAGAGTGTGTGTGTGTGTGTTAGTGAGTATTTGTGTTAGTGAATGCTGGAGAGTGTGTGTGTGTGTGTGTGTGTTAGTGTGTGTGTGTGTGTTAGTGAGTGCTGGAGAGTGTGTGTGTGTGTGTTAGTGAGTGCTGGAGAGTGTGTGTGTGGGTGTTAGTGAGTGCTGGAGAGTGTGTGTGTGTGTGTGTTAGTGAGTGTGTGTGTTAGTGAGTGCTGGAGAGTGTGTGTGTGTGTCAGTGAGTGCTGGAGAGTGTGTGTGTGTGTGTGTTAGTGAGTGCTGGAGAGTGTGTGTGTGTGTGTTAGTGAGTATTTGTGTTAGTGAATGCTGGAGAGTGTGTGTGTGTGTGTGTTAGTGTGTGTGTGTGTGTTAGTGAGTGCTGGAGAGTGTGTGTGTGTGTGTTAGTGAGTGCTGGAGAGTGTGTGTGTGGGTGTTAGTGAGTGCTGGAGAGTGTGTGTGTGTTAGTGGGTGTGTGTGTTAGTGAGTGCTGGAGAGTGTGTGTGTGTGTGTGTTAGTGAGTGCTGGAGAGTGTGTGTGTGTGGATGTGTTGGTGAGTGCCGGAGAGTGTGTGTGTGAGTGTGTGTGTTAGTGAGTGCTGGAGAGTGTGTGTGTGTTAGTGAGTGCTGGAGAGTGTGTGTGTGTGTGTGTTAGTGAGTGCTGGAGAGTGTGTGTGTGTGTGTTGATGAGTGCTGGAGAGTGTGTGTGTGTGTGTGTGTGTGTTAGTGAGTGCTGGAGTGTGTGTGTGTGTGTGTGTGTGTGTGTGTTAGTGAGTGCTGGAGAGTGTGTGTGTGTTAGTGAGTGCTGGAGAGTGTGTGTGTGTGTTAGTGAGTGCTGGAGAGTGTGTGTGTGTGTGTGTGTTAGTGAGTGCTAGAGAGTGTGTGTGTGTGTGTGTGTTAGTGAGTGCTGGAGAGTGTGTGTGTGTGGATGTGTTGGTGAGTGCCGGAGAGTGTGTGTGTGAGTGTGTGTGTTAGTGAGTGCTGGAGAGTGTGTGTGTGTGTGTGTTAGTGAGTGCTGGAGAGTGTGTGTGTGTGTGTTGATGAGTGCTGGAGAGTGTGTGTGTGTGTGTGTGTGTGTTAGTGAGTGCTGGAGTGTGTGTGTGTGTGTGTGTGTGTGTGTGTGTGTTAGTGAGTGCTGGAGAGTGTGTGTGTGTTAGTGAGTGCTGGAGAGTGTGTGTGTGTGTTAGTGAGTGCTGGAGTGTGTGTGTGTGTGTGTGTGTGTGTGTGTGTGTGTTAGTGAGTGCTGGAGAGTGTGTGTGTGTTAGTGAGTGCTGGAGAGTGTGTGTGTGTGTGTGTTAGTGAGTGCTAGAGAGTGTGTGTGTGTGTGTGTGTTAGTGAGTGCTGGAGAGTGTGTGTGTGTGTGTGTGTTAGTGAGTGCTGGAGTGTGTGTGTGTGTTAGTGAGTGCTGGAGAGTGTGTGTGTGTGTGTGTTAGTGAGTGCTGGAGAGTGTGTGTGTGTGTGTGTTAGTGAGTGCTGGAGAGTGTGTGTTAGTGAGTGCTGGAGAGTGTGTGTGTGTTAGTGAGTGCTGGGGAGTGTGTGTGTGT
>NC_092772.1:61818435-61845935 GCF_047496795.1 Chiloscyllium punctatum | reverse complement strand
TCCCAACCGTTGATTGAGACCGTGCTAGCGATGTTGGTGTACAGCAGTCGGATCCAATTGCAGATTCCCTCGCCCAACGCCCATGTTGGAGAACATATCCCCTATGTAGGGGTGTGATATCCTGTCAAAACCCAAAACCCGGGCCAGGCTGATGATACAGGAGTCCACGCCGATGTTGTGTATGTAGGTGATCGTATCCGTGTGGAGTGTGGGTCTCTCAGAGACTGTCCTGTATGTAGGCGATTGTATCCGTGTGGAGTGTGGGTCTCTCAGAGACGGTCCTGTATGTAGGCGATCGTATCCGTGTGGAGTGTGGGTCTCTCAGAGACGGTCCTGTATGTCGGCGATCGTATCCGTGTGGAGTGTGGGTCTCTCAGAGACTGTCCTGTATGTAGGCGATCGTATCCGTGTGGAGTGTGGGTCTCTCAGAGACGGTCCTGTATGTAGGTGATCGTATCCGTGTGGAGTGTGGGTCTCTCAGAGACTGTCCTGTATGTAGGCGATTGTATCAGTGTGGAGTGTGGGTCTCTCAGAGACTGTCCTGTATGTAGGCGATCGTATCCGTGTGGAGTGTGGGTCTCTCAGAGACTGTCCTGTATGTAGGCGATCGTATCCGTGTGGAGTGTGGGTCTCTCAGAGACTGTCCTGTATGTAGGTGATCGTATCCGTGTGGAGTGTGGGTCTCTCAGAGACTGTCCTGTATGTAGGCGATTGTATCAGTGTGGAGTGTTGGTCTCTCAGAGACAGTCCTGTATGTAGGCGATCGTATCCGTGTGGAGTGTGGGTCTCTCAGAGACTGTCCTGTATGTAGGCGATCGTATCCGTGTGGAGTGTGGGTCTCTCAGAGACTGTCCTGTATGTAGGCGATCGTATCCGTGTGGAGTGTGGGTCTCTCAGAGACTGTCCTGTATGTAGGCGATTGTATCAGTGTGGAGTGTTGGTCTCTCAGAGACAGTCCTGTATGTAGGCGATTGTATCCGTGTGGAGTGTGGGTCTCTCAGAGACTGTCCTGTATGTAGGCGATTGTATCCGTGTGGAGTGTGGGTCTCTCAGAGACTGTCCTGTATGTAGGTGATCGTATCCGTGTAGAGTGTGGGTCTCTCAGAGACTGTCCTGTATGTAGGCGATCGTATCCGTGTGGAGTGTGGGTCTCTCAGAGACGGTCCTGTATGTAGGCGATCGTATCCGTGTGGAGTGTGGGTCTCTCAGAGACTGTCCTGTATGTTGGCGATCGTATCCGTGTGGAGTGTGGGTCTCTCAGAGACTGTCCTGTATGTAGGCGATCGTATCCGTGTGGAGTGTGGGTCTCTCAGAGACTGTCCTGTATGTAGGCGATCGTATCCGTGTGGAGTGTGGGTCTCTCAGAGACTGTCCTGTATGTAGGCGATCGTATCCGTGTGGAGTGTGGGTCTCTCAGAAACTGTCCTGTATGTAGGCGATCGTATCCGTGTGGAGTGTGGGTCTCTCAGAGACTGTCCTGTATGTAGGCGATCGTATCCGTGTGGAGTGTGGGTCTCTCAGAGACGGTCCTGTATGTAGGCGATCGTATCCGTGTGGAGTGTGGGTCTCTCAGAGACGGTCCTGTATGTAGGCGATCGTATCCGTGTGGAGTGTGGGTCTCTCAGAGACTGTCCTGTATGTAGGCGATCGTATCCGTGTGGAGTGTGGGTCTCTCAGAGACGGTCCTGTATGTAGGCGATCGTATCCGTGTGGAGTGTGGGTCTCTCAGAGACTGTCCTGTATGTAGGCGATCGTATCCGTGTGGAGTGTGGGTCTCTCAGAGACGGTCCTGTATGTAGGTGATCGTATCCGTGTGGAGTGTGGGTCTGTCAGAGACTGTCCTGTATGTAGGCGATCGTATCCGTGTGGAGTGTGGGTCTCTCAGAGACAGTCCTGTATGTCGGCGATCGTATCTGTGTGGAGTGTGGGTCTCTCAGAGACTGTCCTGTATGTAGGCGATCGTATCCGTGTGGAGTGTGGGTCTCTCAGAGACTGTCCTATATGTAGGTGATCGTATCCGTGTGGAGTGTGGGTCTGTCAGAGACTGTCCTGTATGTAGGCGATCGTATCCGTGTGGAGTGTGGGTCTCTCAGAGACAGTCCTGTATGTCGGCGATCGTATCTGTGTGGAGTGTGGGTCTCTCAGAGACTGTCCTGTATGTTGGCGATCGTATCCGTGTGGAGTGTGGGTCTCTCAGAGACGGTCCTGTATGTAGGCGATCGTATCCGTGTGGAGTGTGGGTCTCTCAGGGACTGTCCTGTATGTCGGTGATCGTATCCGTGTGGAGGGTGGATCTCTCAGAGACTGTCCTGTATGTAGGCGATCGTATCCGTGTGGATTGTGGGTCTCCCAGAGACTGTCCTGTATGTAGGCGATCGTATCCATGTGGAGCGCGAGACTCTCCGAGACTGTCCTGTATGTATCCGATCGTATCAATGCCGGAGCAGACCTGACCAGGGTAATGATGACCTTTAATTAGATTTTGAAACCTGCATTCTGCAATGAGTTTGGGAATCTGTGTCTCTCACCCCTCTCCCATTTTAGATGAGTGTGTTGATACCTTTCCTCATGGATTCACAGATGCTCCCTGCCAGAAACATTCTGTTGTACTGCTCGGGCACATCCTGCACGTCCCACAGAGTTGACTGCATCTCGGCCGACCTGCCATTACTTCCAGGAGGTGTACCTTTTTCTCAGACTCCAGGGTCTTGGTCTACTAATCCAGATAGCGTCTGGTCCAGCCTCCCCCGTGCACTCTCAGCTGAGATCTCCGTGAGACACAGCAGAAACGACTGGGAGGCTGCACTGTTTTGTGTCAGACTGTCTGACATTAAGGGATTTGCTGATTCTCAGGATGTCATACATTACTGAGCCATCTTCTTTCTTCAGGCTGCTAAGCATGGAGCTCTCTTTGTGCTCCTTCTGGATGTAGAAACAGGAGCATATTTCAGCTTTCTCCAACAGGCAGACCCTTGGACCGGATAGATTATCCCGGAGACCGCTGAGGCGAACAGCGAAGGTTGCTGGCTGCTCACCTCCTGGAGATCCTCCTTCACATCGACGTCAATGTCTATGACGCCTTCCATCTCTTGCATGCTCCTGAGCTTGTCCAACCGCCACTCTGGCCAATTCATGTGGTTTAACAGGAGTTGCATACATTGTCATGTCTCTGTTCTTTTAGAGGGATTTGTTCTGCACTGTTTCTTGGCAGTGTGGAGGAACAAAGGGATCTGGGTGTGCAAGTACATAGATCCCTCAAAGTTGCCACCCAAGTGGATAGGGTTGTTAAGAAAGCATATGGTGTTTTGGCTTTCATTAACCGGGGGATTGAGTTTAAGAATCGCGAGGTTTTGCTGCAGCTCTACAAGTCCCTGGTGAGACCGCACTTGGAATATCGTGTCCAGTTCTGGTCGCCCTACTATAGGAAAGATACAGAGGCTTTGGAGAGCGTGCAAAGAAGGTTAACCAGGATGCTGCCTGGACTGGAGGGCTTGTCTTATGAAGGAAGATTGAACAGGCTTAGAGGTTACTCTCTGGAGAGAAGGAGGAAGAGAGGAGACCTGATCGAGGTGTACAAAATAATGAGTGGAATAGACAGAGTCAATAGCCTGAGACTTTTCCTCAGGGCAGGATTGACTGGTACAATTTGAAGATATTAGGAGGAAAGTATAGAGGAGACGTCAGAGTTAGGTTCTTTACACAGAGAGTTGTGAATGTATGGGATGCGTTGCCAGCCGTGGTGGTGGAAGCAGAGTCTTTGGGGACATTTAAGTGACTGCTGGATATGCACATGGAGAGCAGTGAGTTGAGGGGTGCGTAGGTTAAGTTATTATATTTTACATTAGGATTAAACTTCGGCACAACATGGTGGGCGAAAGGGCCTGTTCTGTGCTGTACTTGTCTATGTTCCATGTTTCACTTGCAGAGGGACATTGCCATCGTGGTGATGCAATGTCAACTTCAGAAAACGTGTGTCAACGGTTTTGAGCTCCCTGAGTGTTTTTTTTAATTTTAAATAAGACTAAAGAAGCTCGAGTAGGTGGTGTGGGAGAAGATCTGCCACCCAGCCTACCCACAGCAGAGCCACACAGAAAATCAAGCCTGTCCAAACCAGACCAGCAACACCCAGAATGCCTCAGCATTGACTGAACAGGCTGACAAGGGAAACCAGTCACTCTCAGGCCAGGGGGTACACTCCCCAAGACAAACTGACAATAAGCTTCCTGGACCCGATCGACACAGCTATCCCAAAGCCCCAAGGGCCGTCTCGTACCCCAGTGATACCAAAGTCACACAAAGAACGGGTCAGACAGAGAGGCATCAGAAGACTTGACTCACAGGAGAGCACCAATGGAAACATCTTAGTGCCAGGAAAAGGGACCCTCTCACCGACCCTCGAAGAGAGCTGCAATCTCCTGAACTGATTGATGCTGCCAGGATGCATCATTGTATCTACAATTAGGACATCCTTCTGATAACTGCTTTGCAATTCTCACCATCGGAACTGGATTAGATTAGATTCCCTACAGTGTGGAAACAGGCCTTGCTGCCCAACCAGTCCACACCGACCGTCCAAAGAGTAACCCACCCAGATCTATTCCCCGACATTTCCTCCTGACTAACATACCTCACACTATGGGACAATTTAGCATGGTCAATCCACCCAAACCTGCACATCCCTGGGCACTATGGGACAATTTAGCATGGCCAATCCACCCTAACCTGCACATCCCTGGGCACTCTGGGACAATTTAGCATGGCCAATCCACCCTATCCTGCACATCCCTGGGCACTATGGGACAATTTAGCATGGCCAACGTACCCTAACCTGCATATCCCTGGGCACTATGGGACAATTTAGCATAGCCAATGTACCCTAACCTGCATATCCCTGGGCACTATGGGACAATTTAGCACGGCCAATCCACCCTAACCTACACGCCCCTGGGCACTATGGGCAATTTAGCATGGTCAACCCACCCTAACCTGCACATCTTTGGATTGTGGGAGGAAACCAGAGCACCCGGAGGAAACCCACGCAGACACGGGGAGAATATGCAAACTCCACACAGACAGTCGCCTGAGGCGGGAATCAAACCCAGGTCCCTGGCGCTGTGAGGCAGCAGTGCTAACCATTAAGCCACCATGCCGCCCTAAAAGTACTGACTTCACCAGGACCCGAACCCAGAACCTTTGAATCCCTTCAAACCACGAGAAGTCCAATGTGCTATCCATTGCACCGCGGAACCACTTAAACACTTACTGCACCTGGTATTCCCAGGCGGTCTTCCATCCAAGTACTAACCAGACCTGAGTCTGCTTAGCTTCCAAGATCAGACGTTTTCAGACTAGTATGGCTGTAGGTGCTGGCCAAAAATAGCCCCGCAACCCCTAAGAGTGCAGCTTAAAACTGAACTCTGATGGGACTTGAACCCACAACCGTTGAATGCCTTCAAAAGGCCTCAAACTAGAAGTCCAACATGCTATCCATTCTACCACAGAGCCACTTGATGATCCAGCCTGTTGTGTTTTCCCTATTTTTAATTAGCATCATTGTGTAACATTCCTATGAAAGCTGGCTTGATTCTCAGCTCAGGGAAGGGAACCCTTGATCTACCTGTACAGGCTGTCAGTTCTGTGTCAGCCTCGTCAAGCGATATAGCTTGCAATAAACAACTTGTCAATCTCAATCAATCTGGTTTGTGTGACCCCCTGCTCACTGGGGCACACATCTCTGACAGATGGACTCAGACTCACACAGGGTTTCAGTCGGGGTTTGAAGTTCGCTGTTGAAGCTGGTAGATAGAGCTCTCTCTCTGCTACAGCGTGAAGGATTGAGTCCTCCCCCTGCTGGTCTTTCTGTCTCCTGGACTGGAGGGGAGATAATGCATGAGGAATTTGCCTTTGCCAAGGGTGTGTTTACAGGATGCTGCCACATCGGGGCAGTTGATCATTGGCAGTTAAATAACATATTATTTTATTCAATATTTCAATAGTGTTAAAGTCAAGCCAATTAAGAATAAAGTATGATTTGCCTAAAGCCTCGTAGCGGACCAATCGAATCACACCTGGAACACAGCACCTTTCACTTCAGTGGAGTCCTAGAGTCATAGAGATGTACAGCACGGAAACAGGCCCTTCGGTCCAACCCATCTAGGCCGACCAGATATCCCAACCCAATCTAGTCGCACCTGCCAGCACCCGGCCCATATCCCTCCAAACCCTTCCTACCCATTCAACTGCCTCTTAAATGTTGCAATTGTACCAGCCTCCACCACTTCCTCTGGCTGCTCATCCCATACACGTACCACCCTCTGGGTGAAAAATTTGCCCCTTAGGTCTCTTATATATCTTTCCCCTCTCACCCTAAACCTATGCCCTCTAGTTCTAGACTCCCCGACCCCAGGGAAAAGACTTTGTCTATTTATCCTATCCATGCCCCTCATGATTTTGTAAACCTCTATAAGGCCACCCCTCAGCCTCCGACGCTCCAGGGAAAACAGCCCCACCCTGTTCAGCCTCTCCCTGTAGCTCAGATCCTCCAACTGTGGCAACATCCTTGTAAATCTTTTCTGAACCCTTTCAAGTTTCACAACATCTTTCCGATAGGAAGGAGACCAGAATTGCACGCGATATTCCAACAGTGGCCTAACCAGTGTCCTGTACAGCAAAAACGCGAGATTCTAGGCTATCCCCTCGATATATTTTGAGGAGGTTTGGTTTGTTCTTCAGAGCTGAAAAATGTGTTGCTGGAAAAGCGCAGCAGGTCAGGCAGCATCCAAGGAGCAGGAGAATCGACGTTTCGGGCATAAGCCCTTCTTCAGGAATGAGGAGAGTGTGTCCAGCAGGCTCAGATAAAAGGTAGGGAGGAGGGACTTGGGGGAGGGGCGTTGGAAATGCGATAGGTGGAAGGAGGTCAAGGTGAGGGTGATAGGCCAGAGTGGGGTGGGGGCAGAGAGGTCAGGAAGAAGATTGCAGGTTAGGAAGGCGGTGCTGAGTTCGAGGGATTTGACTGAGACAAGGTGGGGGGGAGGGGAAATGAGGAAACTGGAGAAATCTGAGTTCATCCCTTGTGGTTGGAGGGTTCCTAGGCGGAAGATGAGGCGCTCTTCCTCCAACCGTCGTGTTGCTATGGTCTGGCGATGGAGGAGTCCAAGGACCTGCATGTCCTTGGTGGAGTGGGAGGGGGGAGTTGAAGTGTTGAGCCACGGGTTGGTTGGGTCGGTTGGTCCGGGTGTCCCAGAGGTGTTCTCTGAAACGTTCCGCAAGTAGGCGGCCTGTCTCCCCAATATAGAGGAGGCCACATCGGGTGCAGCGGATGCAGTAAATGATGTTGTCAGGGCTGTTCAAACTGTCCCTGATTTCCCACATCTCACCTGAGAAGTATATCACCCTCCCCCGACCCTGCTATTTCTAACCCTCTCGTCACGACTGAACTTTTTTTTTAAAAAATCATCATAAGTTGAACCGGGTGTGACGCGTGGGATCACAACTATTCACATTACACATTCACAATCCAGGTGAAGGAACTGAGGCCATTCATTGGTGGATTTGCAGATGGTATAAAGATAGGTGGAGGGACAGGGAGTGTTGAGGGATCGGGGAGGCTGTGGAAGGACTTGGAGAGCGGGTAAAAAAAAAATGGCCGATTGGAGTACAGTGTGGGAAAGTGGGAGGCGATGCACTCTGGTAAGAAGAATAGAAATCTGAAACACAAAGGGGTTTGGGAGTCGGAGTTCGGGATTCTCTTAAGGTTAACGCGTAGGTTCATTCGGCAGTTAGGAAGCCAAATGCAATGTCAGCATGCAGTTCAAGAGGGTGAGAATACAATAAAAATCGCACAACACCAGGTTATAGGTGAAAGTGAGGACTGCAGGTGCTGGAGATCAGAGTCAAGATTAGAGTGGTGCTGGAAAAGCACAGCAGATCAGGCAGCATCCGAGGAGCAGGAAAATCAACGTTTCAGGCAAAAGCCCTTCATCAGGAATGAGGCTGGGGGCCTCAGAGGTGGAGAGATAAATGGGAGGGGGGGTTGGGGCTGGGGAGAAGGTAGCCAAGAGTAGAGTAGGTGGATGAAGGTGATAGGTCGGAGAGGAGAGTGGAGCAGATAGGTGGGAAGGAAGATTGGCAGGTAGGACAGATAGTGAGGATGGTGCTGAGCTCGAAGGGTGGAACTGAGGTAAGGTGGGGGGGTGGGGGGGGGGGGGGGGGGGGGGAAGTGGTCCAACAGGTTTATTTGGAAGCACTAGCTTTTCTCCACAACCACCTGATGAAGGAGCAGCGCTCCGAAAGCTAGTGCTTCCAATTAAACCTGTTGGACTATAACCTGGTGTTGTGTGAGTTTTAATTTTTTGCACACCCCAGTCTAACACCGGCGTCTCCAAACCAAGAGTGAAGGTGTCTTGCTGAGACTGGTCAGCCCGCGTTTGGAATACTGTGAGCTATCTTGGTCCGAAGGAAGAACGTGCCAGTGTTGGAGGGAGGTTTACAGGAATGATTCAGGGCTGAAGAGCTTGTCCTGTGAGGAGAGGTTGTGGACTCTGGGTCTGTCCTCAGAGTTGAGAAGGATGAGGGGGAAACTGACTGAAGCTTTAAGAATACTGACAGTCCTGGATGTGGAGAAAATGTGAGAGAACTGAGGACCCAAGGGCACGCCCTCAGGGTGAAGGATGACCCCTCAAAACTGAGATGAGGAGGAAATTCCTCAGCCAGGGAGTGGGGAATCTGTGGAATTCATTGCCACAAGGAGCTGTAGAGGACAAGTCATTGAGTGTGTTTAAGACAGAGACAGGTTCTTGATTAGTAAGGGGTTCTAAGATTAGAGGGAGATGACAGGAGCATGGGGGTTTGAGAAACATATCAGCCATGATGAAATGGCGGAACAGACTCAATGGGCCAAACGGCTTCATTCTGCTCCTGTGTCGAATGGTCTCACCTCTCGAAGCAGAATGGTCCCTGGGATGATGACCAGACTCAGCAGGAGGATACCTTCCACCATAAGAATAATGTTCTTCTTCGACTCCCTGATATTGAAGAACTTGCTGTAGCGTGGCCCTGGAGGGGAGAGACCGGGAAGGGTCAGAGCGGGTGTGAAATGTGACGTGGGAGATACCATCGTCCGTGGCAGTCAGGAACTGCTGCTTGAGCCGCACGAATACCCAGCCAAACAACACTGCACACCTCTGCCATGCCCCTTGTCCAAGACCAACCCAATCCCCACCTCCCTGCCAACACACACACCCAACACCCAACTCTAGTGACTGGAAAGGGGTCAGTCAGGTAAACCTCAGAGAAGAGCATTGGACCTGTCAACCTGGACCAATCAGGGACCCCTGGCTCTTAGCCTGCTCCAATCAAGGAGCCCCGACTGTTAACCCGATCCAATCAGGAATCCCTGGCTGACATAGATCACAGGGTTTCATTGAACTCCGACAGTGTAGAAACATGTCATTTCGCCCAAGATGTCCACACCAACCCTCTGAAGACTATCCCACCCAGACCTATTCCCCATCACTTTACATTTCCCCTCACTAATGCACTGAACCTACACATCCCCAAACACTACAGGCAATTTAACACGGCCAATCCACCCTAACCTGCACATGCCTGGGCACTATGGGACAATTTAGCACGGCCAATCCACCCTAACCTGCACATCCCTGGGCACTATGGGACAATTTACCACGGCCAATCCACCCCAACCTGCACATCCCTGAGCACTATGGGACAATTTAGCATGGCCAATCCACCCTAACCTGCACATCCCTGGGCACTATGGGACAATTTAGCATGGCCAATCCACCCTAACCTACACATCCCAGGGCACTATGGGACAATTTAGCATGGCCAATCCATCCCAAACTGCACATCCCTGGGCACTATGGGACAATTTAGCATGGCCAATCCATCCTAACCTACACATCCCTGGGCACTATGGGACAATTTAGCACGGCCAATCCACCCTAACCTGTACATCCCTGGGCACTATGGGACAATTTAGCATGGCCAATCCACCCTAACCTGCACAACCCTGGGCACTATGGGACAATATTCTCGCCCCCCACCCCCCCCCCCACACTCAATATCCACCCGCTCACAACACCCACCCACTCCCAATACTCACCCATTTCCAGTACCTACTCACTCCCAATATCCACTCACTGCCAATACCCACCCATTCCAAAACCCCACCCACTCCCAATATCCACCCACTCCCAATATCCACCCACTCCCAATATCCACCCACTCCCAATATCCACCCACACCTAATACCCACCCACTCCCAATATCCACTCACTGCCAATACCCACCCATTCCAAAACCCCACCCACTCCCAATATCCACCCACTCCCAATATCCACCCACTCCCAATATCCACCCACACCTAATACCCACCCACTCCCAATATCCACCTACTGCCAATACCCACCCATTCCAAAACCCCACCCACTCCCAATACCCACCCACTCCCAATATCCACCCACTCCCAATATCCACCCACTCCCAATATCCACCCACACCTAATACCCACCCACTCCCAATATCCACCTACTGCCAATACCCACCCATTCCAAAACCCCACCCACTCCCAATACCCACCCACTCCCAATATCCACCCACTCCCAATATCCACCCACTCCCAATATCCACCCACACCTAATACCCACCCACTCCCAATACCCACCTACTCCCAATGTCCACCCACACACAATACCCACCCACTCCCAATACTCACCCCACTCCCAATACTCACCCCACTCCCAAAACGCACCCACTCCCAATACTCACCCACTCCCAATGCCCTAACATTCCCAATATCCACCCACTCCCAATGCCCTAACATTCCCAATACCCACCCACTCCCAATACCCACCCACTCCCAATGCCCACCCACTCCCAATACCCACCCACTCCCAATATCCACCCACTCCCAATACCTACATACTCCCAATACCCACCCACTCCCATTACCCACCCTATCCCAATACCCACCCACTCCCAATGCCCTAACATTCCCAATACCCACCCACTCCCAATGCCCTAACATTCCCAATACCCACCCACTCCCAATGCCCTAACATTCCCAATACCCACCCACTCCCAATGCCCTAACATTCCCAATACCCACCCACTCCCAATGCCCTAACATTCCCAATACCCACCCACTCCCAATGCCCTAACATTCCCAAAACCCACCCACTCCCATTACCCACCCACTCCCAATACCCACCCACTCCCCTTGCCCTTGCATTCCCAATACCCACCCACTCCCAATACCCACCCACTCCCATTACCCACCCACTCCCAATACCCACCCACTCCCCTTGCCCTTGCATTCCCAATACCCACCCACTCCCAATGCCCTAACATTCCCAAAACCCACCCACTCCCAATACCCACCCACTCCCAATACCCACATACTCCCAATACCCACCCACTCCCATTACCCACCCACTCCCCTTGCCCTTGCATTCCCAATACCCACCCACTCCCATTACCCACCCACTCCCAATACCCACCCACTCCCCTTGCCCTTGCATTCCCAATACCCACCCACTCCCAATATCCACGTACTCCCAATATGCATCCACTCCCAATACCCACTCACTCCCAAGTCCTACCTACACCCCACAGCTGGCCCACATTTGACTAGCGGCAAACCCACTTCTCTGCCCATGCCTCCACCCAGTCCCTGGCCACCCCTCCGCTCGTGCCCATCCTCAATCTGACCACTCCTTTCCTTGTCCCCACCAAGCCACGCTATGCCCACTGCCTCCCAACACTTCCCCAGTGGGCGATGATTGGTGTGTGAATGGGTTCGGGGTGTTGGCTTACCCCAGACTAATGCGCCGGCGACCTGGCAACCGGAGGGAGGGGCACATCGGTGGTGCCCTCAGCGCCCTCGCTTGATCCTGGATGGCCACCGCTCCCTTGTGGATCGCCACCTACCGCCCTACTCCGGTAACACGACGGAGAGGAGTGTGGGTGGGTGGGTGGGTGGGTGGGTGGGGGGAGTTGGCCTTGGTTTCTCCAGGCTTTCTCGCCCGCCCAGACTTTCACGAGCGTCATTCCCCCGGCAAGCCCCCTCCCTTTATCCCCACCTCTTCAACCCCCCCAAAGCCCCTCCCCAGGGGACCGGGACACTCACTGTAAGCACGGAGTCCGACATTGCAGGATGTCGCCCTCGTCTGGTTGTTATGACAACGGTAAATCCCCAAGTCCGCCTGCTCCACCTTTTCCCAGTGGTACTGGGCCGCGTTGGAGTGAAGGTTTTGCCAGATTGAACTGTTGTAGCTTCTCATCTGCCAGATGACCTCCCGCCCGGAGACATTGCACTGCAGTTGGAAGGAACTCCCGAGCTCTGCACGAACGGAAGTCTTGGGAATTGTCAGGGCCCCCACTGGAAGCAAAGACTGATGGTTAATAACACCCACTGGGCAAATGGCACAAACTAACAGTCCCCCTGTACACTGCTACGTATTTCAGGAGACAAACTGCGAGTCGGACGTCTGCATGTTGGCTTCAGTATCGTGCGTCTTGGAGCAGAATGGTCAGAGAATCATTGAGTCCCTACAGCGTGGAAGCAGGCCGTTCAGCCCCAAAGGTCCATACCGACCCTCTGAAGAGTAACTCACCAAGACCCATTCCCCTACCTTATTATTCGACATTTACCCCTGGCTAATGCACCTAGCCTGCCCATCCCTGGGCACTATGGGACAATTTAGCACGGCCAATCCACCCTAACCTGCACATCCCTGGACACTATGGGACAATTTAGCATGGCCAATCCACCCTAACCTGCACATCCCTGGACACTATGGGACAATTTAGCATGGCCAATCCACCCTAACCTACACATCCCTGGGCACTATGGGACAATTTAGCATGGCCAATCCACCCTAACCTGCACATCCCTGGACACTATGGGACAATTTAGCATGGCCAATCCACCCTAACCTGCACATCCCTGGGCACTATGGGACAATTTAGCACGGCCAATCCACCCTAACCTGCACATCCCTGGACACTATGGGACAATTTAGCATGGCCAATCCACCCTAACCTGCACATCCCTGGGCACTCTGGGACAATTTAGCATGGCCAATCCACCCTAACCTGCACATCCCTGGACACTATGGGACAATTTAGCACGGCCAATCCACCCTAACCTGCACATCCCTGGGCACTATGGGACAATTTAGCATGGCCAATCCACCCTAACCTGCACATCCCTGGACACTATGGGACAATTTAGCATGGCCAATCCACCCTAACCTGCACATCCCTGGGCACTATGGGACAATTTAGCACGGCCAATCCACCCTAACCTGCACCTCTTTGGATCAAACATGAATTCTGTTTCATAAATCCATTGTCCAATCATATCATTGTTTAATATTAAAATAATTTCTTCCCGACTGTTGATATCAATCTAATAAATCTCCTCATCTCTCATCTTCCTCTCCTTACTTACATGTTCGGGTTATCTTTCCTGTATTCAAGTCTGAAGGAACTTCTCCAGCATCTACAGACTTTCGAAAGATCACCACCAATGCTTCTATTATCTTTATTTCCACGTTCTTCAACACTCTGAGATATACCTCATCTCATTCAAGGAATTCATCCAACTTCAACTCAATTAACCTTTGGAATTCTGCTTGTTGGTAGTAACTTCATCATCACATTTTCAGAAGCCTTCACTCCTGAGGCCATACAACTGTGCCAGATCTTTGGAGAAAGTGAGTTAGATACTTCTCAGGCATAGCCAGGTATCCAGGATTGAAATGTGAAAACTGCCTTTCTGACTGGCTTTCAGAATTTTAAGGTGCCCTTTCACACAGAACACAGAGAGAGGGGGCAGACCTTTGGAACCACCTGGAAACTCAGGCAGGTTTCTGTTTTTCACACTCACCCTCTCCCCCCCCGGATGTGCACACACACACACACACAAACACACACACACACACACATACATACACAGACACATACAAACACAGACGCACACACAGAGACACACACAGCCACACACAGACACATACACACACACACATACAAACACAGACACACAGACAGAGACACGCACACACACATATACACACACACAAACACACACAGAGACACACACACAGCCACACAAAGACACATACACGCACACACATATAAACACAGACGCACAGACAGCGACACACACACACACACACACATAGAGACAGCACACACCTGCACATACACACACATACAGACACACACACACATGCAGACACACACACATACAGACATATACACACACACATACAGACACACACACACATGCAGACACACACATACAGACATACACACACACACATATAGACACACACACACATACAGACACACACACACACATGCAGACACGTACAGACGCACGCACACACGCACATATAGACACACACACACACAGCCACCGACACTTATACATACAGTCACAGACATTCCCAACACAAATACACACAAAGAGAGGCACTCATATGCACACACACACACTCACACATGCACACACTCACACACTCATGTACATACATACACATACTTGCGCACACGCACATACATACACGCTCACGCACACACATATGTGTGCACACAAAATCACCATGAGTGTTGGAGGTGGAGGGAATGACGCACAAGGCAGCTCCTGGGGATCCCCTTCACATGGTTCCCCTGAAGGAGAAACAGAAGGAATAGGAACATACGTAGCTCTTTGAGACTCCTCCACCATCCAGTGGGATCATGGCTGATCATCCAATATACCTTCCTGTTCCCGCTTTCTTCCCCATATCCTTTCATCTCTTTCACCCCAATCTCTGTCTCTCCCCACGTATATCGAAGACCACACGTGGAATGTTTTAAACAGTTCTGCTCCCCTCATTTAAGGAAGGTTATGCAGGGGATTTCATAGAATCTCCACAGTGCGGAAACAGCCACTGTGCTGGTCTGTTTTGTGTGTGTGTGTGTGTGTATTGCCTCAGCACTGACCCTCCGACAGTGCGGCACTCCCTCAGCACTGACCCTCCGACAATACGGCACTCCCTCAGCACTGACCCTCCGACAATGCGGCACTCCCTCAGCACTGTACCTCCGACAGTAGGGTTGGTCTGTACTGTGGGACGAACACCTCTGAATTGGGACACTAAGCCATGAGTTCGATATCCAAAGTTAGAATACTTCTGACAGAGCTCACATGACTGGAAAATGAGTTCAGCTCCATGCTCCATTGTCCTGCTCTGTCTAAGTTCCTCTTTGGCCACAGCTGTCATCTGTATCAGCCAGCAATCCAGTCTGACATCTCACCTTGACTTCCTGCCCAGCTCCCAGGGGATCCTCTGGATATCATTGCTTCGTGGTCTGACTTGCTGCTATATCTCGGACAGCTCAGTGTGAAATCTACACTCGCTTTGCTGTTCTTGCCCAGAGGTCACTGTGATGGAGGCTATTCTCGGCAACAATACCCCTGATTTCTGATCTCACGATGAACACATACAGTGAGGCACACCGTTACACACAGAGACATACAAGCAGCCAAGCAGCCAGATACATGTTCTGTGATACACACAGTCACACACATACAGTAACATTCAGACACACATTCTGTAATACAGACAGACACACACATACAGTAACATTCAGACACACATTCTGTAATACACACAGACACACACATACAGTAACATTCAGACACACATTCTGTAATACACACAGACACACACATACAGTAACATTCAGATACACATTCAGTAATACACACAGACACACACATACAGTAACATTCAGACACACATTCTGTAATACACACAGACACACACATACAGTAACATTCAGGCACACATTTTGTAATACACACAGAAACACACATACAGTAACATTCAGACACACATTCTGTAATACACACAGACACACACATACAGTAACATTCAGATACACATTCTGTAATACGCACAGACACACACATACAGTAACATTCAGACACACATTCTGTAATACACTCAGACACACACATAGAGTAACATTCAGACACACATTCTGTAATACACACAGACACACACATACAGTAACATTCAGATACACATTCTGTAATACACACAGACACAAACATACAGTAACATTCAGGTACACATTCTGTAATCCACATAGACACATACATACAGTAACATTCAGACACACATTCTGTAATATACACAGACACACACATACAGTAACATTCAGACACACATTCAGTAATACACACAGACACACACATTCAGTAACATTCAGGTACACATTCTGTAATCCACACATGCACACACATACAGTAACGTTCAGACACACATTCTGTAATACACACAGACACACACATACAGTAACATTCAGACACACATTCTGTAATACACACAGACACACACATACAGTAACATTCAGATACACATTCTGTAATACACACAGACACACACATACAGTAACATTCAGACACACATTCTGTAATACACACAGACACACACATACAGTAACATTCAGACACACATTCTGTAATACACACAGATACACACATACAGTAACATTCAGATACACATTCTGTAATACACACAGACACACACATACAGTAACATTCAGATACACATTCTGTAATACACACAGACACACACATACAGTAACATTCAGACACACATTCTGTAATACACACAGACACACACATACAGTAACATTCAGGTACACATTCTGTAATCCACACGGACACACACATACAGTAACATTCAGACACACATTCTGTAATACACACAGATACACACATACAGTAACATTCAGACACACATTCTGTAATACACACAGACACACACATACAGTAACATTCAGACACACATTCAGTAATACACACAGACACAAACATACAGTAACATTCAGGTACACATTCAGTAATACACACAGACACATACATACAGTAACATTCAGACACACATTCTGTAATACACACAGACACACACATACAGTAATATTCAGACACACATTCAGTAATACACACAGACACACACATACAGTAACATTCACGTACACATTCTGTAATCCACACAGGCACACACATACAGCAACGTTCAGACACACATTCTGTAATACACACAGACACACACATACAGTAACATTCAGGTACACATTCTGTAATACACACAGACCCACACATATAGTAACATTCAGATACACATTCTGTAATACACACAGACACACACATACAGTAACATTCAGGTACACATTCTGTAATACACACAGACACACACATACAGTAACATTCAGACACACATTCAGTAATGCACACAGACACACACATACAGTAACATTCAGGTACACATTCTGTAGTACACACAGACACACACATACAGTAACATTCAGACACACATTCAGTAATACACACAGACACACACATAGAGTAACATTCAGGTACACATTCTGTAATCCACACAGACACACACATACAGTAACGTTCAGATACACATTCTGTAATACACACAGACACAAACATACAGTAACGTTCAGACACACATTCTGTAATCCACACAGACACACACATACAGTAACATTCAGATACACAATCTGTAATACACACAGACACACACATACAGTAACATTCAGACACACATTCAGTAATACACACAGACACACACATACAGTAACATTCAGGTACACATTCTGTAATACACACAGACACACACATACAGTAACATTCAGACACACATTCAGTAATACACACAGACACATACATACAGTAACATTCAGGTACACATTCTGTAATCCACACAGGCACACACATACAGCAACGTTCAGACACACATTCTGTAATACACACAGACACACACATACAGTAACATTCAGACACACATTCTGTAATACACACAGACCCACACATACAGTAACATTCAGATACACATTCTGTAATACACACAGACACACACATACAGTAACATTCAGGTACACATTCTGTAATACACACAGACACACACATACAGTAACATTCAGACACACATTCAGTAATACACACAGACACACACATACAGTAACATTCAGATACACATTCTGTAATACCCACAGACACACACATACAGTAACATTCAGATACACATTCTGTAATACACACAGACACACACATACAGTAACATTCAGACACACATTCAGTAATACACACAGACACATACATACAGTAACATTCAGGTACACATTCTGTAATCCACACAGGCACACACATACAGCAACGTTCAGACACACATTCTGTAATACACACAGACACACACATACAGTAATGTTCAGACACACATTCTGTAATCCACACAGACACCCACATACAGTAACATTCAGATACACAATCTGTAATACACACAGACACACACATACAGTAACATTCAGACACACATTCAGTAATACACACAGACACACACATACAGTAACATTCAGGTACACATTCTGTAATCCACACAGACACACACATACAGTAACGTTCAGACACACATTCTGTAATACACACAGACACACACATACAGTAACATTCAGGCACACATTCTGTAATACATACAGACACACACATACAGTAACATTCAGATACACATTCTGTAATACACACAGACACACACATACAGTAACATTCAGACACACATTCAGTAATACACAAAGACACATACATACAGTAACATTCAGGTACACATTCTGTAATCCACACAGGCACACACATACAGCAACGTTCAGACACACATTCTGTAATACACACAGACACACACATACATTAACATTCAGACACACATTCTGTAATACACACAGACCCACACATACAGTAACATTCAGATACACATTCTGTAATACACACATACAGTAACATTCAGGTACACATTCTGTAATACACACAGACACACACATACAGTAACATTCAGACACACATTCAGTAATACACACAGACACACACATACAGTAACATTCAGGTACACATTCTGTAATACACACAGACACAAACATACAGTAACATTCAGACACACATTCAGTAATACACACAGACACACACATACAGTAACATTCAGGTACACATTCTGTAATCCACACAGACACACACATACAGTAACGTTCAGATACACATTCTGTAATACACACAGACACAAACATACACTAATGTTCAGACACACATTCTGTAATCCACACAGACACACACATACAGTAACATTCAGATACACAATCTGTAATACACACAGACACACACATACAGTAACATTCAGACACACATTCAGTAATACACACAGACACACACATACAGTAACATTCAGGTACACATTCTGTAATACCCACAGACACACACATACAGTCACATTCAGACACACATTCAGTAATACACACAGACACACACATACAGTAACATTCAGGTACACATTCTGTAATCCACACAGACACACACATACAGTAACGTTCAGACACACATTCTGTAATACACACAGACCCACACATACAGTAACATTCAGACACACATTCTGTAATACACACAGACACACACATACAGTAACATTCAGATACACATTCTGTAATACCCACAGACACACACATACAGTAACATTCAGATACACATTCTGTAATCCACACAGACACGCACATACAGTAACATTCAGACACACATTCAGTAATACACACAGACACACACATACAGTAACATTCAGACACACATTCGGTAATACACACAGACACACACATACAGTAACATTCAGATACACATTCAGTAATACACACAGACACACACATACAGTAACATTCAGACACACACATACAGTAACATTCAGGTACACAGTCTGTAATACAAACAGATACACACATACAGTAACATTCAGATACACATTCTGTAATACACACAGACACACACATACAGTAACATTCAGGTACACATTCTGTAATCCACACAGACACACACATACAGTAACATTCAGACACACATTCTGTAATACACACAGACACACACATACAGTAACATTCAGACACACATTCTGTAATCCTCACAGACAAACACATACAGTAAGATTCAGATACACATTCTGTAATCCACACCGACACACACATACAGTAACGTTCAGACACACATTCTGTAAACCACACAGACACACATATAGAAACATTCAGATACACATTCTGTAATACCCACAGACACACACATACAGTAACATTCAGATACACATTCTGTAATACACACAGACACACACATACAGTAATGTTCAGACACACATTCTGTAATCCACACAGACACACACATACAGTAACATTCAGATACACAATCTGTAATACACACAGACACACACATAGAGTAACATTCAGACACACATTCAGTAATACACACAGACACACACATACAGTAACATTCAGGTACACATTCTGTAATACACACAGACACACACATACAGTAACATTCAGATACACATTCTGTAATACCCCCAGACACACACATACAGTAACATTCAGATACACATTCTGTAATACACACAGACACGCACATACAGTAACATTCAGACACACATTTTGTAATACACACAGACACGCACATACAGTAACATTCAGACACACATTCGGTAATACACACAGACACACACATACAGTAACATTCAGACACACATTCTGTAATACACACAGACACACACATACAGTAACATTCAGACACACACATACAGTAACATTCAGGTACACAGTCTGTAATACAAACAGATACACACATACAGTAACATTCAGATACACATTCTGTAATACACACAGACACACACATACAGGAACATTCAGGCACACATTCAGTAATACACACAAACACACACATACAGTAACATTCAGACACACATTCTGTAATACACACAGACACACACATACAGTAACATTCAGGTACACAGTCTGTAATACAAACAGATACACACATACAGTAACATTCAGACAAACATTCTGTAATACACACAGACACACACATAGAGTAACATTCAGGTACACATTCTGTAATCCACACAGACACACACATACAGTAACATTCAGACACACATTCTGTAATACACACAGACAAACACATACAATAACATTCAGACACACATTCTGTAATACACACAGACACAAACATACAGTAACATTCAGATACACATTCTGTAATCCTCACAGACACACACATACAGTAAGATTCAGATGCACATTCTGTAATCCACACCAACACACACATACAGTAACGTTCAGACACACATTCTGTAAACCACACAGACACACACATATCGTAACGTTCAGATACACATTCTGTAATACACACAGACACACACATACAGTAATATTCAGACACACATTCTGTAATCCACACAGACACACACATACAGTAACATTCAGATACACATTCTGTAATCCACACAGGCCCACACGTACAGTAACGTTCAGACACACATTCTGTAATACACACAGACCCACACATACAGTAACAATCAGGCACACATTCTGTAATCCACACAGACACACACATACAATAACATTCAGATACACATTCTGTACTTCACACAGACACACACATACAGTAACATTTAGATACACATTCTGTAATACACACAGACACGCACATACAGTAACATTCAGACACACATTCTGTAATACACACAGACACGCACATACAGTAACATTCAGATACACATTCGGTAAAACACACAGACACACACATACAGTAACGTTCAGAAACACATTCTGTCATACACACAGACACACACATACAGTAACGTTCAGGCACACATTCTGTAATACACACAGACACACACATACAGTAACGTTCAGACACACATTCTGTAATCCACACAGACACACACATATAGTAATGTTCAGATACACATTCTGTAATACACACAGACACACACATACAGTAATGTTCAGACACACATTCTGTAAACCACACAGACACACACATATAGCAACGTTCAGATAAACATTCTGTAATACACACAGACCCGCACATACAGTAACATTCAGATACATATTCTGTAATACACACAGACACACACATACAGTAGAATTCAGATACACATTCTGTAATACACACAGACCCGCACATACAGTAACATTCAGATACACATTCTGTAATACACACAGACACACACATACAGTAACATCCAGACACACATTCTGTAATACACACAGACACACACATACAGTAACATTCAGATACACATTCTGTAATACACACAGACACACACATACAGTAACATTCAGACACACATTCTGTAATACACACAGACACACACATACAGTAACATTCAGGTACACAGTCTGTAATACACAAGACACACACATACAGTAACATTCAGGTACACAGTCTGTAATACACACAGACACACACATACAGTAACATTCAGATACACATTCTGTAATACACACAGACAAACACATACAGTAACATTCAGATAAACATTCTGTAATACACACAGACACACACATACAGTAACATTCAGGCACACATTCTGTAATCCACACAGTCACACATGTACAGTAACATTCAGGTACACATTCTGTAATACACACGGTCACACATGTACAGTAACATTCAGATACACACTCAGTAATACACACAGACACACACATACAGTAACATTCAGATACACATTCAGTAATACACACAGACACACACATACAGTAACGTTCAGACACACATTCTGTAATACACAGACACACACATACAGTAACATTCAGACACACATTCTGTAATACACACAGACACACATGTACAGTAACGTTCAGACACACATTCTGTAGTCCACACAGTCACACATGTACAGTAACATTCAGATACACATTCTGGAATACACACAGACCCACACATACAGTAACATTCAGATACACATTCTGGAATACACACAGACACACACATACAGTAACATTCAGATACACATTCTGGAATACACACAGACCCACACATACAGTAACATTCAGATACACATACAGTAACATTCAGACACACACATACAGTAACATTCAGATACACATTTTGTAATACACACAGACACACATGTACAGTAACATTCAGACACATTCTGTAATACGCACAGACACACATGTACAGTAACATTCAGACACACATTCTGTAATACACACAGACACACACATACAGTAACATTCAGACACACATTCTGTAATCCACACAGACACACACATACAGTAACATTCAGATACACATACAGTAACATTCAGACACACACATACAGTAACATTCAGACACACATTTTGTAATACACACAGACACACATGTACAGTAACATTCAGACACACATTCTGTAATACACACAGACACCCATGTACAGTAACATTCAGACATACATTCTGTAATACACACAGACACACACGTACAGTAACATTCAGATACACATTCTGTAATACACACAGACACACACATACAGTAACATTCAGACACACATTCTGTAATACACACAGACACACACATACAGTAACATTCAGGTACACAGTCTGTAATACACAAGACACACACATACAGTAACATTCAGATACACATTCAGTAATACACACAGACACACACATACAGTAACGTTCAGACACACATTCTGTAATACACAGACACACACATACAGTAACATTCAGACACACATTCTGTAATACACACAGGCACACATGTACAGTAACGTTCAGACACACATTCTGTAGTCCACACAGTCACACATGTACAGTAACATTCAGACACACATTCAGTAATACACACAGACACACACATACAGTAACATTCAGATACACAATCTGTAATACACACAGACACACACATACAGTAACATTCAGATACACATTCTGTAATACACACAGACACACACATACAGTAACATTCAGATACACATTCTGTAATACACACAGACCCACACAGACAGTAACATTCAGATACACATACAGTAACATTCAGACACACACATACAGTAACATTCAGATACACATTTTGTAATACACACAGACACACATGTACAGTAACATTCAGACACATTCTGTAATACGCACAGACACACATGTACAGTAACATTCAGACACACATTCTGTAATACACACAGACACACACATACAGTAACATTCAGACACACATTCTGTAATACACACAGACACACACATATAGTAACATTCAGATACACATACAGTAACATTCAGACACACACATACAGTAACATTCAGACACACATTTTGTATTACACACAGACACACATGTACAGTAACATTCAGACACACATTCTGTAATACACACAGACACCCATGTACAGTAACATTCAGACACACATTCTGTAATACACACAGACACACACATACAGTAACATTCAGACACACATTCTGTAATACACACAGACACACACATACAGTAACATTCAGGTACACATTCTGTAATACACACAGACACACACATACAGTAACATTCAGGTACACATTCTGTAATCCACACAGACACACACATACAGTAACATTCAGACACACATTCTGTAATACACACAGACACACACGTACAGTAACATTCAGATACACATTCTGTAATACACACAGACACACACATACAGTAACATTCAGACACACATTCTGTAATACACACAGACACACACGTACAGTAACATTCAGATACACATTCTGTAATACACACAGACACACACATACAGTAACATTCAGACACACATTCTGTAATACACACAGACACACACATACAGTAACATTCAGACACACATTCTGTAATACACACAGACACACACATACAGTAACCTTCAGACACACATGTACAGTAATGTTCACACCCGCATGTACAGTAATGTTCATACCCACATGTACAGTAACACACACCAAGAACAAAGAGAACACATAGCAGTACAGCCCAGGCACAGGCCCTTCAGCCCACCCAAACTGTGCTGGCACATGATCTCGTTCTAAACAAAAATCCTTTTGCCTGTCCCTGGGCTGTCTCTCCTGCATGTTCATGTATCTATCATGGTGCTCTTCAACCTTACTGCTGTATCCCCTTCACCACCTCATCCAGCAATGCATTTATTACCCTTTAGGCAAAAAACCTGCCTTTCAAATCTCGTTCAAACTTCCCCCTTTTAACTTAAACTTCCGTTCCCGAGTCATTGACGTTCCTCCCATCGCGAAAGGACTCCCACTAGCCATTCTATCCATGCCTCTCGTAGTTGTTTCAACTTCTAACAGGACACCCCTCAACCTACAACGATCAAGTGAACACAAGCCAATTTTTTTCAGTTCCCTCCTCTTAGCTCATGCCCCCTCAACCAGGCCACGTCCTGGTAAACCATTTCTGTAGCCTCTCCAAAGCCTCCACATCCTTTTGGTAGCGTGGCAACCAGAACTGTACACCGTTTTACAAATGTGCCCTCGCCAAACTTCTGTACAATTGCACTATGACTTGCCAATTTTTATATTCATTGCCCCAACCAATGAAGGCAAGCCTTCCAGACCACCTTATCCACGCGTTCTGTCACAGTAGGGAAACTGTGGCACCCGCACGCCTAGATCTCTCTGTATGCTGCTGAGGATTTTGTGGGCTCTGCATTAAACCTTCCAAAATGCATTTGTCCCGATTAAATTCCATCTGCTGTTTCTCTGCCCAACTGTCTATGTCCTGCTGTAACCTTCCAATCTCCTCGCTATCTGCAGCTCCCTCAAATCTTTGTGTCATCCACAAACTTACTAAACATGCCACCTCTACTCTACTGCAGATCATTCCGATATATTATAACAAACAGAGGTCCCAGCGCTGATCCCTGTGGAACGCCACACATCACAGATCTCCAGTTGGAAAAATAATTTCCACATTGACTCTCCGTCCTCTATGACTCAGCCAGTTCCGTATTCAACCTATCAGCTCAGCCGGGATCCCATGCGATTTTACCTGTTGTATCAACTTGGCAATGGCCTTGCTAAAGTCCATGTACACAACATCTCCCACCCTGCCCTTATCAGTTATCGTTGTCACTTCCTCAATAAACTTAAGATCGTGAGACACAATATTTCACCACACAAAGTCAGGCTGCCTATCGTTAATAAGTGCATATTTCCCAAATGTAAGTAAATCCTACCCCTGATAAACCTCTCCAATAATTTCCCTACCGCTGATGTAAGGCTCACTGGTATGTGATTTCCTGAATTATCCCTCTTGCCCTTCTTAAATAAACCAACACTCCAGTCCTGTAAGATGTCTTCTGTCATAAACAGGGAGACAAGGATTGGGTCTGAGATCCCAGTCATTTCTTCACCTGGCTCCCCGAGCGTTCTGGGATCGATCCCATCAGGTCCTGAGGACCTGATGCTTTTCAAAACACTCAACACCTTGTCCTTTGTCATACCTACGTGCCCCAGAATATCAGCGTACCCATCCCAAGACTCACCATCCACTGCGTCCTTCTCCTTTGGGAATACTGATTTATTAAGAACCTCACCCACTTCCTCTGGCTTTTCCTAGCCACCCTCTTGCTCCTTACATATGGACAAAAGACTTTGGGATTTTCCTTAATCCCTGTGTGTCAGGGACATTTCAAGGTCCCTTTGCACCTTCCGAATTCCTTGTTTGAGTTCTTTCCTGCTATCTTTGTGTCCTTCAAGGGTTTTGTCTGTCTTCTGTTTCCTAAACATTACACATGCTTCCTTTTCCTTTTGGACTCTGTAACACAGCCAGACACACATACTGTAACACACATAACACAGACAGACTCACATACCTTAATACATATAAACAGTAACACAGCCAGACACACATACTGTAACACACATAACACAGACAGACTCACATACCTTAATACATATAAACAGTAACACAGCCAGACACACATACTGTAACACACATAACACAGACAGACTCACATACCTTAATACATATAAACAGTAACACAGCCAGACACACATACTGTAACACACATAACACAGACAGACTCACATACCTTAACACATATAAACAGTAACACAGCCAGACACACATACAGTAACGCACATAACACAGATAGACACACATACCTTAATACATATAAACAGTAACACAGCCAGACACACATACAGTAACGCACATAACACAGACAGACACACATACAGTAACGCACATAACACAGATAGACACACATACCTGAACACATATAGACAGTAACACAGACAGACACACATACTGTAATGCATACAGACACACACTTATAATAACACACATAACACAGACAGACACACATACAGTAACACACATACAGACGCACATATTAAAATGGGGTGGCTCTGTGGTTAACACTGCTGCCTCACAGTGCCAGGGCCCCAGATTTGAATCCAGCCTCAGACGACTGGATTCTCCCAGTGTGTGTGTGTGTGTGTGTGCGTGCGTGTGTGTGTGTGTGTGCGTGCGTGTGTGTGTGTGTGTGTTTCCTCTGGGCGCACTGGTTTCATCCCACAGTGCAAAGAGGTGCAGGTCAGGTGGATTGGCCGAGCTCGATTTCCCCGTGGTGTTCACATCACATGGGTCAGAAATG